>NC_085138.1:86963227-86968227 GCF_035046485.1 Aedes albopictus | reverse complement strand
CCGAACGTAATTAGACCTCAATTATGATTGCTACGCACTCTCACACGTTCGCGGTTTGAGGTTTTGTTCCCTCGTGTAGTCAATATGGTTCAATTATGATGCTTGGTGTTGGTTGAACCAATGCATGAGATTTTTACGCAACACAATTTGTTTTCCCTGTAACTGCGAAATTTGAGCATTTATTTGGCTTCTTGGTAATTATTCCATCATATTGGATTCATATATCTGATATCACAAAATGGCAAATTAAAAGTTATGTGATGCCGTAAAACAATCAGTTCAATCTAACAATCATTCATCGTCAACTTTGTGTGCACCAATCACTCCAAAACAACTCCAAAAGCAAGACACCCAAGAAGTTTCAGGAGGTGTCCAGTAGGCGACAATACGGAGTTGGGTATGTGTAGCTCTGCCACAGAAATACAACATCAATGAAAGGTCAAAAAGCTTCCCCAGAAATGTATCATCTATGTGCAATAAAACTCTGAAATGTGCCTGTCGAAAGCTTTTCACATTTTATTGCATCGTTGCACTCCGGAAACAAGTCAAGAGAGGGTGAAGCCACTTTATTACGATCAACTTTTCTTCGTCTATCCCAGCTTGAGCTTCAACTTAACCCTCTCATCGTCAACAGCAAAGGAGCAGTATAAACAGGATGTATGTATAATTTTCATGCTCATATAAAACAGTCGAATACGATTCCTCAAATGGTTCGGAGTACATATTGTTCAAATGGGGATCTCTTTAAAGCTTCGATCCAGTGGAAAATAATGTTCACAATCATTAATTGTCAAAGTGCTCAAGTATCACTTACCCTGGGAGCAGGCTCTGGCTCAGTTTGGCCGTCAAAAAAAGTAGCTAACTCCACAAAAGGGATTACGACATGGAATTTACGAGAAATGGAACTAAAAGCATGATGTTTCTTTGAATGTGTGATCGAATTGTAGCCATTTTCATGAATGACTGAATTGAACATTGGAAGAAATTTACTGCATCGTGCATTCCAAACAACATTTGGATACTACCAGTGGAGATCTCCAAATCTCCTCTCAGTTACTCCAATCAAAACAACTTTCCCATTCACATTGGCCCCCCAAAATGCCCCCGAAAAAAAATAAGCTTTCACGCAAAACCTGGCCCATTTCATCGGAATCCGTCCGTCCGAGGAGGGAGCCCCAAAGAAGCCCAATCTAACGCACACAATTTCCGAGTAGCTGCTCATTTTCACCTCCCGGCGGCGTCCCGGCAAGCTCGGCTTTTGCCGTTGCCAAATTTCGTTACGCCTCACGATAATTAGCTTAACGCTTCGTCTCCGGAGAGTGGAACCACTCGGCCATTATTCTCCCATGACGATAAAGGGGGTGGTGGTGGTGGCGGCGAAATCCTAGGGAGGAGGGAGGCGAGGGCATTCAACCTCATCTGCTATTCATCGCTTCGTCAATCGGAGGGATCTCCTTCGAGACGGGAATCCATCAATGGCAGATAAACGACCTTTCTTTCCACGAACCGAATGCACGACGGCACTGTGTGTGCTAGGGTGTGGGTTATTTTTCTGAATGTCATAAGGTCGATGCAAATATTAACTTTGTTTTATGTTCGAGATTTCCACCATAAACAAATAAAAACTAAAAAATAAACAAAGATGTTTAACTTATTGGAAGTGATCACAAAGATTCTGTGTTTCATGTTTTTTTTTTAAAGAAATTTCCCTGGCTATTCCTTCAAAGCACCCCAATGGCATTCCTCCAGAAATTTGTGCAAGGATTCCAAGTCCGAATAAATCTTTTGTTTCACGGATTCTTTCGGAAATCACTTCAGATAATCGATCGTAAAATCCAAAATTCGGTCGTATAATGCAAAATTCAAAATTCAGAAGCTTTTCCGGCGATTTTTTATTCAAGGATTCTTCCTGAGATTTTTTGAGAAATTTCTCCAGGGATCCCTACAGATATTTCCTCATGAATTTCTCTCAAAATTGCTCCAAGTATTTTCCCAGAATCCTGAGCAGAGTTGCTCTCTGTCACTATCAATGGTAGACAAACCGTCGATTTTGATAGGCTGACTGCGGTCCAAGTCAGCGTGTGCTTCGTTGAGCCACCGGGTCACCGTCACTTTTCTTTTCCCATCACAACTGGACTGATTGCGATGGCGGGTAGATATCACTGATAGGCCATCTTTAAAATTCGTTTAAAAATCAGAATAAGTAAACACTTAAAGTGATGAAATTTGAATATGTGGTACAAAATAACAAGTTTTGTATGTTGGTCATTAAACATTTTGAGTTTTGGCTACAATCGCTAAAATATCAGTTCAGTTGCTATGATAGTGCTCTGAAGTGCGAGTCAGTATCAAGCCGTTACCGGTCACTGTCGTTTTGATATTGATCGGCCTACAGTGATAGCGACGGTGGTGCAAAATCAGTAGTCAACTGACATGACTGATATTTCGCCGCTCTGATCCTGAGAAGGATTCTCCCAGAATCCTGAGAAGGATTTTTCCAGAATCCTGAGAAGGATTCTTCCAGAATCCTGAGAAGGATTCTTCCAGAATCCTGAGAAGGATTCTTCCAGAATCCTGAGAAGGATTCTTCCAGAATCCTGAGAAGGATTCTTCCAGAATCCTGAGAAGGATTCTTCCAGAATCCTGAGAAGGATTCTTCCAGAATCCTGAGAAGGATTCTTCCAGAATCCTGAGAAGGATTTTTCCAGAATCCAGAGAAGCATTCTTCCAGAATCCTGAGAAGGATTCTTCCAGAATCCTGAGAAGGATTCTTCCAGAATCCTGAGAAGGATTCTTCCAGAATCCTGAGAAAGATTCTTCCAGAATCCTGAGAAGGATTCTCCCAGCATCCTGAGAAGGATTCTTCCAGCATCCTGGGAAGGATTCTCCCAGAATCCTGAGAAGGATTCTCCCAGAATTCTGAGAAGGATTCTCCCAGAATCCTGAGAAGGATTCTCCCAGAATCCTGAGAAGGATTCTCCCAGTATCCTGAGAAGGATTCTCCCAGAATCCTGAGAAGGATTCTCCCAGAATCCTGAGAAGGATTCTTCCAGAATCCTGAGAAGAATTCTTCCAGAATCCTGAGAAGAATTCTTCCAGAATCCTGAAAAGGAATCTTCCAGAATCCTGAGAAGGATTCTCCCAGAATCCTGAGAAGGATTCTTCCAGAATCCTAAGAAGGATTCTTCCAGAATCCTAAGAAGGATTCTTCCAGAATCCTGAGAAGGATTCTTCCAGAATCCTGAGAGGGATTCTTCCAGAATCCTGAGAAGGATTCTTCCAGAATCCTGAGAAGGATTCTTCCAGAATCCTGAGAAGGATTCTTCCAGAATCCTGAGAAGGATTCTTCCAGAATCCTGAGAAGGATTCTTCCAGAATCCTGAGAAGGATTCTTCCAGAATCCTGAGAAGGATTCTTCCAGAATCCTGAGAAGGATTCTTCCAGAATCCTGAGAAGGATTCTTCCAGAATCCTGAGAAGGATTCTTCCAGAATCCTGAGAAGGATTCTTCCAGAATCCTGAGAAGGATTCTTCCAGAATCCTGAGAAGGATTCTTCCAGAATCCTGAGAAGGATTCTTCCAGAATCCTGAGAAGGATTCTTCCAGAATCCTGAGAAGGATTCTTCCAGAATCCTGAGAAGGATTCTTCCAGAATCCTAAGAAGGATTCTTCCAGAATCCTGAGAAGGATTCTTCCAGAATCCTGAGAAGGATTCTTCCAGAATCCTGAGAAGGATTCTTCCAGAATCCTGAGAAGGATTCTTCCAGAATCCTGAGAAGGATTCTTCCAGAATCCTGAGAAGGATTCTTCCAGAATCCTGAGAAGGATTCTTCCAGAATCCTGAGAAGGATTCTTCCAGAATCCTGAGAAGGATTCTTCCAGAATCCTGAGAAGGATTCTTCCAGAATCCTGAGAAGGATTCTTCCAGAATCCTGAGAAGGATTCTTCCAGAATCCTGAGAAGGATTCTTCCAGAATCCTGAGAAGGATTCTTCCAGAATCCTGAGAAGGATTCTTCCAGAATCCTGAGAAGGATTCTTCCAGAATCCTGAGAAGGATTCTTCCAGAATCCTGAGAAGGATTCTTCCAGAATCCTGAGAAGGATTCTTCCAGAATCCTGAGAAGGATTCTTCCAGAATCCTGAGGAGGATTCTTCCAGAATCCTGAGAAGGATTCTTCCAGAATCCTGAGGAGGATTCTTCCAGAATCCTGAGGAGGATTCTTCCAGAATCCTGAGGAGGATTCTTCCAGAATCCTGAGGAGGATTCTTCCAGAATCCTGAGGAGGATTCTTCCAGAATCCTGAGAAGGATTCTTCCAGAATCCTGAGAAGGATTCTTCCAGAATCCTGAGGAGGATTCTTCCAGAATCCTGAGAAGGATTCTTCCAGAATCCTGAGAAGGATTCTTCCAGAATCCTGAGAAGGATTCTTCCAGAATCCTGAGAAGGATTCTTCCAGAATCCTGAGAAGGATTCTTCCAGAATCCTGAGAAGGATTCTTCCAGAATCCTGAGAAGGATTCTTCCAGAATCCTGAGAAGGATTCTTCCAGAATCCTGAGAAGGATTCTTCCAGAATCCTGAGAAGGATTCTTCCAGAATCCTGAGAAGGATTCTTCCAGAATCCTGAGAAGGATTCTTCCAGAATCCTGAGAAGGATTCTTCCAGAATCCTGAGAAGGATTCTTCCAGAATCCTGAGAAGGATTCTTCCAGAATCCTGAGAAGGATTCTTCCAGAATCCTGAGAAGGATTCTTCCAGAATCCTGAGAAGGATTCTTCCAGAATCCTGAGAAGGATTCTTCCAGAATCCTGAGAAGGATTCTTCCAGAATCCTGAGAAGGATTCTTCCAGAATCCTGAGAAGGATTCTTCCAGAATCCTGAGAAGGATTCTTCCAGCATCCTGAGAAGGATTCTTCCAGAATCCTGAGAAGGATTCTTCCAGAATCCTGAGAAGGATTCTTCCAGAATCCTGAGAAGGATTCTTCCAGAATCCTGAGAAGGAT
>NC_085138.1:86947926-86963204 GCF_035046485.1 Aedes albopictus | reverse complement strand
TCACCCGCGTCAGTTGGTCGCCTATTATTTACTCATTACAAACAAAAACACACAATCAAATACATATAAAACTTTGCTAGCTGTCCATGACACTATAATTCGAGTGAAATGGAAGAAATTTGATATTTTTTTTATTATTAACCACTTAACTTAATTTACAGCTCTTTTGTTTACTAGGGAACTACGTGAGCGATTCCAATTGGCAGCTAGACTTGCACTTTTTGTACAGCGCCTAAATGTGTGCTATTATACGGATTAAGAGATTTCGACGGTTGCAATGTATAGAGCTACTAATTCGGTACTGCAGTCTTGCGAGCGCTAATCGAGCACTGCATCGATTACGACCACATGTTCAATCTAGACCAGGTCACAGTGTTAGACAGAAGCAAACACACAAACACACTCGCATTTCTGGAAATTTGCCATATTACTAACACACCACACACAGTAAATCATCGCACAGACATTAGTGGGTTAAACTCAACATACGCAGTCATACTACAAACCTTTTGTGAAACATTTCAAAACCATCGAACTACAAATGAGCCATTATCTTCAAACCAACCTTTACCTCCGACAAAAGTGTAGTACAAAAAAAAACAATTGCTTCATTAAGTGAAATCAAGAAAAACCCGCTATGTTTCGCTTGATATCCAAATATCCAATGTTTAACAGTTCAGACACCGACAGTTCTGTCACCCCAAACGAAAAACGAATAACCAGTATGTAAGCGAACTATCGTAACATGTAATCCAAAACATAATATTCCCCATAATTACAGTATCCTCTGAAGAAGACTCTATCACGAGTCGAAACGTTGGGAAAAATCTAAAACTCTCGTTTTTTATTCCCAAGACTGCAGTGCCGAATTAGTAGCTCTATGATAGAATACAATTCTAATTCTCAAGCTTATTCTACTATATCTAACTGGTTGCTTTTCGCTCTGCTTTCATTTTCTACCCTGTTGTGGCACAAGGAAATATTACTAACACGTGGCACAGGGGGAAACAGCAACTGCCGAAAGTGCCGGCGCAGGGATCGAACCCATGACCATCTGCTTATGAAGCAAACGTGTGACCACTTGCGCTACGAGCCTTGGCATAAAATTTGAAAAGTGTACTCAAGTATTTTTAGAAATTTTACCGAAATTTTCATGATAAATTGTTCTATGGATTCCGTCAGAAATTGTTCCTGGAATTCAGTCTTGCAATCTAGTAAGGATTCTGTCAGATATTTGCTCAAGAACTTCTGCAGACATTTAATAAAAATAATAGATTGAAACAGATAAGTTTTGATTAAGTATTAGAGTGGGTCAACGTTATATGGAGAAACTTTAAATTTGATCGTATCAACCCGGAACAAAGCTTTTTCAACCTATATTAGCGTCCAAAACAACTGTGCAAAATTTGGGAGCGATTGGTTGCGTCCCCGTATTCCGCATTGCGATTGAAATTTGTATGGAAGTTAGTATGGGAAAACGTACTTTTTTGCATTTTACTCATAAATATAATTATTTTGTCTAATACCATGTAACTGATGACGTTAAAGTATTGCCTAGGATATGCCGAAAAACTTTGCCGAAGACCGCAGAGTGATCCGATGCTTGTGAAAAAAGTTATTCGCCTGGTAACTTAGGCCAAAAATTGAGATTTTATTATTGATGTTATTCCTTTACATGTTAAATGTTAAGCACCACTGGGTAATCAGTACGTTATAACTTTTTTCACAAGTGTCGGATCACTTTGCGGTCTTCGGCAAAGTTTTTCGGCATATCCTAGACTATACTTTAACGTCATTGGTTAGATCGTTTTAGACGAAAAATTTCAATTTATGAGAAAAATGCAAAAAAGCACGTTTTTCCATACTAAATTCCATACAAATTTCAATCACAAAGCGGAATACGGGGAAGCAACCAATCGCTCCCAAATTTTGCACAGATGCTTTGGACGCCAAAATGAATCCAAAAAGCTTTGTTCCGAAAAATCGACTTTGTTGACCCAGTCTATTAAGTATGTTTTGAATAAAGTTTTCCTTTCTTCGCCGATCATACATATCGAAAATGTATTGATTTTCTCTTAAAAGTAGTAACGATTGTTTTAAATTGCACATTCAATTACACAGCGCAACATTTTTTTGTCTCCAGAGCAAACTTATGTGTCTCCGAAGGATTTTGGGCCGCTGAATCCGAATCCGGGCTCAGATTTGCTCTAACACGTCACAATTTTGAGCTATACCTCAATTTATAGGGAAAAATACCCCGTAACGTGGGTAGATCACCTTAGAATGGTGCGTTGCGGTGTTAGATCTACCAAATCAAATTTTGATCTTGATATTTACCGTATTTTCAAATATTCCAAGATCAAAGTTTGATGCTCTTTTTTTGTGTTTTGTAGTATTTGTGTTTCAATGTACTGCTAGTTAACATTTTATTTCAGAAGGATTCAGGTAAATGTATCGTACGATATAAATAATATTTTTAAAATATGTAACTGTGGCGAGCGTATCACTAATTTGTAGCTTATTTGACGTACGATGTTAATATTATTTTATATTTCAGATTATCAACCGAAGAATCTAGTAATTCGACCAAATGCCAACAAGATGACGAGGATGAATTGGGCAGACAACTGATTCGAAGCAGTGTAACAATGGTGTGCCTGAACGTTAACCAAGCGTATCCTTTGGAGTTTACCCTTCCACTAACAACACCCAAATTCCCGTGACACCTAGGCCTGAGAGATCGTAGAGTTGTCTACATTTTTCATAGGTGTCCAAAACTAACCATCCTTTCCCATTCCTCAGCAGTCGCAAGGACGTGGCCAGGACAGTGCTCGACCATTGGAGGATTGCGTCAGTCTTGTCCAAGAGTCAGAGATTAGTCCCAAATCTTTGTGCTTTGGTTCAGACGGGAAGGAGGCAACCCTCATAACAGCGGTCTAGGACTGTACCACCTACGAATTTGTGCGACTCGCTTAATGCTAATGCTAATGCTAATGCTAATACCTCAATTTATAGGGAAAAATATGCGACTTTGGGCTTTTTTGACTGCGAGCCATTAAGCAAGGAAATATTTTTTTAAGCAATCAAACGGTTAATTGGTCAATTAACATCTAAATTAACGACTCATGCAAAGTATTTCGTTTTACCTAATCAAATTTGATAGATTTGAGCATTTTATGTAAGTATGAAAACTTGCATGCAACTTTTGGAGGGTGACTTGTATGGGAAATATCGTACCTAACATAAATCGCTTAAAACTATCAAATTCGATTTGGAACAACCAAATATTTTGCATGAGTCGTTAATTTAGATGTTAATTGTTCAATTAACCTTTTGATTGCTTAAAAAAAATATTTCCTTACATAATAGCTTGCAGTCAAAAAAGCCCAAAATCGCATATTTTGCCCTATAAATTGAGGTATAGCTCAAAATTGTGACGTGTTAGAGCAAATCTGAGCCCGGATTCGGATTCAGCGGCCCAAAATCCTTCGGAGACACATAAGTTTGCTCTTGAGACAGACAAACAGTTAATTTTTGTTACGCTGTGTTATTTTTTGGCCGATCGTTTTCAAACTTATATTTGGAGAACTTATATTGAATAGTGATTCAGTTCGGTTACTTTGATACTTGTGGCATATCTCTGATACACTGCAATCATCAGTATTGACAAGGACAGTAATTGGGCGTGATCTTACACAAGGAGCCGCCAAACTACCAAAATTTGAGTTCTTTTGACGCAACCCCATAGTTTGGCCCAATAATTCAAATGTGAGTAAATAGATTAAACTCACACTAGGTAATTTGCCTTTAACTCCAGCAAAAAATATACTCAAGAGTAGGTGAATTCAATCCAAACGTAAGTTTTTCCAACCCAATTTTGACAAAAACGGCATTTACCCATAATTGGCTTATTGGGCCAAAGTACCCCAAGTGGGTCGATGCAGCTTGCTTTGTTTTTGACAACATCGGTGGGAGAAAAAGAGAAAACAACCTAATTTTTCGTAGACAGTATACTTTTGAGTAAAATAAACTCAAAAAATATTTTTTTTTTAGTTCTTCCAGGATGCTTTCTCGTACTGGATTAGATTAGATAAAAGTAGTTACGATTGTTTAGAGATACTTATGGATATGGATTCATTCAAATATTACGTAACGCAAGATTTTGCAGTTTAAGATCCCCTCCCTCCCCAACGTAACAACTTTGTTTGAGAAATTTATAAGGAAAATGCAAGGGATTTTATCACTCATTAAACCTTAATATAAAAAAAAATACTCAAAAGCTCAAATTCAGATATATTATTTGCGGGCTGATAAATTTCTTGCGAGAAAGGCAACATGGATATCGAAGAGATAAAAATTATTTTAGAACAAAAATCAACCTATAAGCCGTACAGTAAGTCACAATCATATTATTAAGTAAAAAAAAATTGGATTCCAATATCACATTCTTGAGAAAATGTTATCTTTAAACATAGCAAAGAACAGTTCTGACTTTTATCCAAAACCCTTTCCTATAAAAAAAATTACTGCTCAGATTATTTGCCAGAATAAGATTTGCAATGACACCACAGATGATTTACAGTGCAAAAACCGATTATACGGATGGAATAGAGACCACCGGTGCGCAAAGGCGACCGATAATTATTTTACTCACATGGAAACGAACGACCGGTGCGAAAATGGGTGGGTAACAGAATTAAAAATCGTTAACGACGTGCTGTTTCGTGTGTAGTGTGAGGCCCACGCGTGAGCTTGGTCTTAGAAATTCTTCTAGGGAATCCTTTAGAAAATCCTGCCTTATTTTTTCATGGGATTACTTCAGGCAACCTTTCAAAGATTTTTTTTGTGAATAATGCAGTGGTTTCTTTGGAAAATCTTTCAGAGTTCCGAAGGAATCTACGGAGTTCTGGAGGAATTCCGAAGGATGGAACTCTTAAGGAATTTGTACAGGTATTCAAGAAGTGCAGGAACTCTTAGGATTCCATTGAGATTTCTTACAGGAATGTGTTCGGTAATTTCTTCAGAGGTTTAACCAGAAATATGTGCATAAATTCCTCCAGAAATTCCAGCAGGAGTTTATAGGTACAAAAATTCCCTCAGGATCTCCTCCACGTATTTTGCCTTACTTTTTGCGGTATTTATTCTAAGGTATCATAAAAGTTTCTTGAAGTAATTATCCAGGAGTTATCCGCAATCCAGGTTATTCAGGTACATTCAATTCTGTTCGTGTAAAACAGTTCGCGTAACTTTGCGAAATCGCACAAAAAAATCCAAATGAAACTGTCTAACGCGATTTGTCCTTCACAAATGACCAAAATTGCGTTAAAAAAATCGCGTAACCTCGAGAAAATCGCTTAGAAAAAGTCGTGTAAAACATAATTGAGTGTATTGCACATAAACTAGAAGCAAAGACAAACAGACATACTACTCAAATCGCAATCATCGCACGATTTAACGGTCATTTTGAAAATATAGTGTGGTTCGGACTGTGCTCGCATGTGTTATGGTGGCGATGCTGTGCCTCAATTTAGCAGAGAAATGAACGCGACGCCGATCAATGTTTACATAAAATGATTCAATCATGAACCTTCATTTATGTTTTATGAATGGGAAGTCGTCACTTGCTAAATTGTTACATCGAGCCGAGGGAAACAACACCTTCAAATAAATGCTTCGGATTGAACATTATAGAGGGTGCTAGTGAGATGCCAAACGATGTTTTTGAAACAAATTTCTTCTAAGTAATATGTCTGTTTGTCTGTGCTAGAAGTATGCTCGAAAGAATCACTGCAGGAACTTTTGAAGAAATTCCGGGAGAATTGTCTGAGAGACTTTTATGAATATTCTCCTGTCAATGCCTTTGGAGATTCCTGGAAAAAAATATCCTGAAAACTTTCAGGAGGGAAGCTGAAGCATCTCCTTAAGAATTGCTGGATAAATGCCTAGGAAAAAACCTGAAAAACTTCTAAAGATACCTCCTTGATTCCTAGAAGAAAATAATAAACAGAAAAATATGTTGGAGCAGCTCGTAAAGGAATTTCTGAAGAAATCTTTAGGAAATTGTTGCACAAATTTCATAAAAAAAAACTTGTGGAATAATTGGAAAAAACACTGCAACATACTTCTGAAAGATTCATGGAAGATTTTCTTAAGGAACACTGGGAAGAACTTATCCACGAAAAACTACCCGGAGGAAGGTGAGGTGAAGATTTTTTTTTCGAATATTATTAAGTGGCATAAGATGCTATATTACGTCGATATAGTGCAGATCGTGCATCGCATAAGGTATCGTTTTAAGTCATATAGCGTTATTATTTTTCCGTCAATGCACGTATAGCGCCTCCACTTTTGTACACATAAGGCACTTTCACTACATCTTATGCGATGTAACTTTACCGCATAAAAGTACGTATAACATGAACATAAACTTCATTATACGTGCAAATTGGTTGTCTGGGTAGCTCACTCTCTCACTCACTTTTTTTTATCAACTCAGTCACCAATCAATATTTCAACTCTTCACATCACCCACTAGCTCATTATATAACTGAACAACAGGCTCGTTCACTTACTAACACACGCACTTAGCAACTCACACTCTCATTTAATTATTTACTTACTACATCACTTATTAACTCATTACATCACTCAATAACAGGCTCATTCCCTTACTCATTCACGTACTTAGCAACTCATTAAATTATTAACTCACTCATTTTTTACCCAAACATTCACCCACTCACTCACTAATCCACAAACTCACTAAATCCTCACTCGCTCACTTACGCATTTACATGTCAGCTCACTACATCAATCACTAGCTCACTATATTTCTCACTTACTCACGAACTCATTTATTTACTCACTTACACTCATTTACTCACTAACTTACTAAATCACTTATTTACTAACTAGCAGGCTCACTCTTCAACATACTCACTCACTTACTCACTTGCTTGTGAATTAATACACTCATTAAATCACACATTCACTTATTTACCAATTCACTAGCTCACTCAGTCACACACTCATATACTTGTCAATTCACTAATTCACTTATTAGCTCAGTAAATAATTCACTAGCCTTTTAATTCAACAACCCACTGATCAACTTTCCTACTCACTAATTCTCATTCTCACTATCCCACAAACTCACCCATTAACTCAGTTACTTGCTAATTTACTAGCTCACTCATTTTCTTCCACTCACTAACTCACTAAGTCATCAACTCACTCATTTACCAACTGACTCACTCCTGAAGCCATTAACTTTATCTTTTACCACCTTGCTCACTTACTCACTCATTCAATAACTCATTGGTTCGCTAATTAAATCACTTGCTGACTAACTCATTAGTATACTGACACCCACGAAACAGATCTCACATGCTCATTAACTCATCAACTCACTCACTGACTCACTATTTCATACATCCCTACTCACTAATTCACATATTCTCTAACTAGCATACTCAAATTCACGGAACAGCTCCCTGCCCAAAGCTCTACAACTTTCTCAGTCAGAAACTGACTCACTCTCTAACTCACTCAATCTTTGGGCAGCTCATACTCTCGCACTTAAAAATTCACTAATTTTCTAACTCATTCACCAACTTCTTCACTCACTCGGTTTTAACCTATCCGATCATAAAGAGTGTGTTGAAGTGTACAGTCAGGTTTTTTTTTTACGTGGGGGATACGTACCGCGTAAAAAACCTCAGTTTAAAATTAAAAAACCGCGTAAAAAAGTTCCACCATTTCTCGACGAATCATGCAAAAATAAGACGATGATTTTTTTTTGTTTGGAGTTTTGATTTAGGCGGCGTAAATTAAAACCGCGTAAAAAAAATACCTGTTTGTACAACCACACTTAACTTGTATTTCGGCTCCGTTTTGCTTTAAGACATTTGAGCTTTATGAATGAATGTTTTGTAATGCTATAAGAGAAGGTTAACAGTTTTTGTTTTTGAAATCAATCTAGAACAAAATCGTGCAGAGAAGACCACGTCAAGCGTTAAAAAAACGTTTTTTTTGTGGGACTGATATACGTAGAAATTTTGCCGACAGGACCACGTTTCTAGGCATAACAGTCCCACTATGTATTT
Organism: Aedes albopictus; assembly: GCF_035046485.1. NCBI lineage: Eukaryota > Metazoa > Arthropoda > Insecta > Diptera > Culicidae > Aedes > Aedes albopictus. The sequence continues at coordinate 86,955,099 of NC_085138.1, read as the reverse complement.
TTTAGTAAAAAACACTATATGTGTATAAATTTTTGATTCAAAGTACCTCAGGCATGAAAACATAAGTGATTACTATTATACTATGAAAACTAAAATTCAATTTGTTGCACCGCTTTGTCGAAACAGAGTAAAAACGTTTTGAAACTTTAATCGCGTTTTTCTCAGTTTCAAGTTTTTCAACATGGGACAACTATGCGTAGAATAGCCGGGGCTCGTGGCGTAGTGGGTACACGTTTGCTTCATAAGCAGATGGTCATGGGTTCGATCCCAGCCCCGGCACTTTCTCTAGTTGCTCTTTCCCCCTGATACTAACCCTCTTCTGAGCCCACGGCTCAAATGAACCCGGATTAGGGTGTTCCAAAATAGAAAAGTGTCAAAAGTTAACTTGCTCACCCTTAGAATAATAAATTAGGGTCTTAGAAACAATAGTTCCATACAAGGTAAATTTAATGGAAGGTACTAGAATATAAGCAGTAAGTGGACGCGGGGAGAGGTTTATGGCGGGGGTGTTGGAGTTGACTGCTGGCGAGTTTATTTACGCTCTACTCTATCGGTTTCTGTGAGGTTGCTAGGGTTGCTAGGGGTTGTTATTTACTTCCAAACAAGTGAAAAAATTTCCGCAGTGGCAGAGCAGGTGCTAGTTGTCGAGCTTGTTGTAGAAGTGCAAGTTAATTATTGTGATAAATGGCTAGAGCGTTGAGCTCAACTTTAGCCATACGCATGCCGAATCTTTACTGCCTAAAGTTTAAAGAAAACCCAACAGATCAGAATCTTGAGAAAAGGCGTGATGGTGTACCTTCGGCAGCAGTTGGGAATTTTACCCGCAGGCCTTATGTGTTACACACTGTTGCCAAGATTACTCCGCAGGACGGAAAATATTTCTCTAGTATAGAGCATTGGGGTTATTGCATTATTTGGATGCAAAAAATTAGGACACAAGCTCGTTGGTTAACATCTGTTAACATCACCATGAAGTGACCTTTTGGGTCATGGCTTGCTATCATTGATTAACTTCCAAATCAAAACAAACTTGCCAGCTGTCGTTCCAAATTCCAATATGGCGGATTGTATGATTTAGCTTTCTTCCTTTTACTTACCTTGGTTCCATACATGAAAACTCAATCAAAAAATATTTAGAGGTTGCACGCATCGATTTTTTTGAAAAATGGACGATTTTTGGTATTTTTACCCAAAAAATGCTAATATGAGTTGAAAAATAAAAGAAATAAAAGTCATCAATCTCAGTAAACCATAGTTGTGGGTCCCGCAAACAATGTTTGGAGGAAGTTTAGGTCATCAAAGCTGATTTTATATATTTGATAAAGGTTAAAATATCAAAAAAAATCGCGATTTTTTTCACCAAATTTTTCAAAAATTCTCAATTTATAAAGATTTTGAAATTTTTCCTGCGATTCGCAATTCCCTTATTTTATAGCAAATTTTGTGTAGATTATTCCGGCTGAAGACAGTTTTGAGCTAACTCTATCATGAGCTGAGATATCGGTATAATAATCATAACACAATCAATGAAAAAATCGTGTTTTCTTACGTTAATCGATTTCGCTCACTAGTATCCATGAAAACCATGCAATTAAAACAACACACGACAAATATTTGACATAATAGTACGTGCAAATATACATTTTTTGAAGAATTTCAGGAATTATTGGGTTGCTTTGATCATTACTGATTCATACTGCATGACAGTAACAATATGTAAAGGTTTTGAGAGTTAATCGTCGTAGATATACATATGCTGAACATAACTTTTAACACTCGCTTTGTGAATACGAAAAGTTTTTTTTTTCTTAGAATTAATCTGTTGATCAGATAACAATAGCAAGCCACTGAGTCAAAACTTGTAATTTTGGTTGAAAATTATGTTTTAAAAAGTAAACTGCACAGCAGAATGATTTTAGCATTGACATTTCTTAGGTTAACACCACTTGTAGCATATTAGGCCGTCCGTGTAGCTGCCGGCTTAGAATAGCACTACGGACCACCTGTTCCGGGGGTAAAAGTCCACCAAACAGGTAACCCCAATCCAAGGTGTCAGGCGACCCGTGCTGAGGGATGAATGGTTGAGGGGGTTTAAAAGATGCTCGATCTTTAACGGAGCCCGTAGCGTGGGTAGATCGCCTTTTTGGGTTGCGTTGCGGTGTTAGATCTACCAAACCGAAATCTAGTGTCGTCCTATTTTTCAAGTTTGGAATATGTGTTCTGATAATTATAGGCATTATAGTATTTAGTCCTTGTTACTGGTGTAGTGATGACTTCCAGTCTTTGAATAAAACTAAGTTTACCAACTTTACTTTGCATATGGTTAAAAACCTCACCATCTGAGGCTAAACTTAATGCAAAAGAAATCAAATTGGGTTAGGGATCCATGTATGTACTAACTCTTCGAAGACTGGAAAGTGCTAGTACGCAAGGAACAGGTTCCGGGTCATTTGGCCGAACGCCATTTGGCCGAAAGGGTCATTTGGCCGAACGCCATTTGGCCGAATGCCATTTGGCCGAAAAAGGATGATGAGCTTAAGTGATCTTGCCACTGTTGCCTATATCAGTATAGCTCGAAAGAACAGCCTTTGATTCAAAGAAGGAAAAATCTCTGACAAAAATAGTCCCAGTTTCAACGCCAACTAATCCCTTGATGGTAAAACTTGAAAGAATAGCCTACGATTAAAAGAAGGAAATATTTCTGATGATCATATTGGCAGCTAGAATGTTATCCAGAGTTTGCCCACGCCTCCAAATCCTTTTGATAATAATTCGGCCAAACGGCACTCGGCCACACGACCCTTTCGGCCAAACGACATTCGGCCAAACGGCATTCGGCCAAATGGCCGGACACCCAAGGAACATACTAGAATCCTTATTACTATACACCTGTTCCATTGTTGGAATGATATTGCTGCTAATGTTAAAACCCGGGTCCTAAACTTCCTACTGGGGAGAATTTAGCAGTAAAACAAGGGTGATGCTAGGTTTCCGATGCATGGCCAATATCAGTACTCTTGTTTTGTTTTCTAAGAAAACAAAACAAAAACTCTATCAAAATCGATACTTTATTGCCCCTCAATGGCAATTGAGTAATGCGACATGCACTACACTCAGGATACGGGTAATGTCACAATAGATCTAAAAACTGGTCGCAGTGACAAACCCGAACAGGAAAAAAAAAGCATATTAGGCCAGTCACTAAGTTATGTTTATTTTTTTAAGTAATAGTGAAATCTAAACATCCTGATGCTTTCTGAAATCCAACCCTAACTGCAAATATGCGCGCTAATGGTTTGCTTTTAAAATGAAATTATATAATAGATCTCACTTGTGTAAAGAATTAGCTTTAGTTAAAATTCGCGAATAAAAAGAAGAAAAAATATCCTAATATTCGTAAAAACACCTGCATTTCCATGCACATATTTTAATTTTTTATCGATTGTCTGAAACTATAAAACTATATTTTTCTTTCTTACAGTTTTTTTTATTTTTTATTTAATTTTAATTTCATTTCAGTAGTTTTCAATGTTAGAGCAATAGTTCTAATATAACTGAAAAGAACCTTTATGTTTGCTTAATAAAGAGCACCAAAATCTATTTAAAAAAGGAAAACATTGTTGAGCGATCCATACATCACACAAAATATATCATAGAACTTCACACATGGAATTTGATTGTCTGACTTGCGAACTCTTTTATTATTAAAATTTCACAGCGAGTCACTTTTTGAGTCTTTCTTTGTACCAGCACAATCAATGTAATTGATAAGTTTAACCCAATTATTTCTGAAAATCTTCAAAAATGTGTACTTGCATAACATAACATGTCAAACACTTGTTATTTGCTTTTTTTTGCTTGGTAGTCATAGAAACTAATGAACAAAAACAAATAACATAAGAAAATCCGATTTCTTCCATTGATTGTGTTATCTTTATTAAGCCGATACCTCAACTCATGAAGGAGATAGCTCAAAACTGTCTTCAGCCGAAATAATCTACACAAAATTTGCTATAAAACAAGAGAATTGTAAGTTGCAGGAAAAAAAATTCAAAATCCTTATAAATTGAGCATTTTTGAAAAATTTGGTGAAAAAAATCGCGATTTTTTTGATATTTTAACCTTTATCAAATATATAAAATCAGCTTTGATGACCTAAACTTCCTCCAAACTTTGTTTGCGGGACCCAGAACTATGATTTACTGAGATTGATGACTTTTATTTCTTTTATTTTTCAACTCATATTAGCATTTTTTTGGTAAAATACCAAAAATCGTTCATTTTTCAAAAAATCGATGCGTGCAACCAGTGCTGAAAAATTCATTTCGTCATATCTAAATTCAATCACCTACAGCTCATTTGAGAAGCTGAACCTGAGAATATGGTATATGAAAAACTTGTGCGGCTAGACCAGTTCTGCAAGAAAGTCACGGAAAAACCGCTATTTTTCGAATATTTAAAGTAAATGTCACGGACTATCTTTGAAAAATGCCTAATGATATTCACCGTGAATATCATTTGGTATTTTTCAAAGGTAGTCCGTGACATTTACCTTAAATATTCGAAAAATAGCAATTTTTCCGTGACTTTCTTGCAGTACTGGTCTAGCCGCACAAGTTTTTCACATATCATATTCTTAGGTTCAGCTTCTCAAATGAGCTGTAGGTGGTTGAATTTAGATATGACGAAATGAAATTTTCAGCATCGCGTGCAACCTCTAAATATTTTTTGATTGAGTTTTAATGTATGGAACTATTGTTTCTAAGACCCTAATCTATTATTCTAAGGGTGAGCAAGTTAACTTTTTGACACTTTTTCTATTTTGGGACACCCTAACCCGGATACTTGGACATCGGCGAACGGCAACCCATAGTGAACTGGAAACAGGAACAACCAACAGCCACACATTAACATCCTCGTGCTTATCATTCTACCATGATAGGGTAGGAAGTGAAAGCAGCGCAACGGCAACCAGTTCGATATAGTACAAAAAGAATAGAATACATTTAGGCGCTGTACTAAGTGTAAGTAAAGCCTCCAATTTGTATCGCTCACGCAGTGCCCTAGTGGACAATAGAGCTGTAAATTAGGTTAAGTGATTGAAGAATAAAAACTATGCGTAGAACGGCAGCATAGGAGCAATAAAATGAGAAGTTTTGAATTGATCGCCAAAATATAAACTTTTTCAAGGCATGCTTTTTAAAACTCACTTACACAATGATGATCTTTGAAGACTGCACTTACCTAACACTATCGCCAAAGTTTTGGTGGCCTTCCGTTCCTTCTTCGCCGAGGATTTTTCTCGCTTCTTTTTGGACGCCTTGTTAACCTTGTAGATCGTAAACCTGTGGATGGACAACAAGTGAAAAATATGGTATTAGTCACAAGATGAGACAATATTGTTAAATTTTACGATGCTTTCAAAATGTCTCGTTTTGCAACAAAATTGCATCGAAAACTCGTTCCAGTGCGAACAACGCACACAAGTCAGAGACATCACACACACGTTTGATTGGATTTAGCTCGCCACCGGACATTGATGCAATTTGTTGGATTTATTTTTATGGTTTTCCGTCGTAATTGCTTGAGCTTTGGCTTTGGGATTTGGGTTTGATTGAATGGTGTAATTTTGGACGTCATCGTTGTTTGCTTCCAATTGACCAGACCACCCCCTGGTGGGTCGGTCGGTCGGTTGGTCATCCATGGCCCTCACGGACACGACACACGAACGGGAAATTTATCTCCCGTGATTCATGGTTACTGACTGGCTAGCTGGCTGGTTGGGTGCCGAGAAATGGAAGCACAAGTGCGTGAAATTGGCCTTCGGTGTGCTGTTTGCCAAAAACAAGAAAAACGGACACATTTTGTGGTTTTAGTGAATCATGACCGCTGCAGAAGATCCCCTGCGTAGGATCTGTTCCGTTTGCTTTAATGGGGTCCCCTGCGACGATTTCGATGAAATATGGCTTGTACTTGTAGCCTTGTACTGTTCAGTTTGAGACAGCATGGTGCAAATCATGAGGGCGCTAACGATTCCAAGGGACAATAGGAAATAGCTATCAAACTGGAACACTTCCAGCAAGAGGGAAGATTTTCATAAAAAGTATCAAAAATGCTATGAAAATTTTACATTCATCGATCCAATCTTCTCAAATGTACCTTCGTTTACACCTTCTGGAGAAAGTGTCCCAACAGTCAAAATGGTCTCCCGCGGTCGGAGTCCCATGTCCCCAGTAACTGTCCCGAATTTTAAAAGAAAAGGATTCCACCATTTGGAAATAAGCAACAACAGCTAAATAGAAATCACCCGAGCCAGCAGCAACGCAACAACGGTGTGCCGCCGGAGTAATCCTGAATAAAAGATGCGAGCTAATCCTTTCCTCTGTGCATTTATGGCCTGTCATAATTTTTGGGCTGTGAAAACATGGTAGGTACCACATTTCTAAAGCTCCGGTGGTGTTTTATTTCACCCAATCCAGGAAGTCACCACCCGAGTAAAAGCACCTTCGTTATGCCGTTTCGTGTTGGTTTTGGTGTTAGGCTGTTTGCACCGTTAGCCACCATGGTTAGGATCTGCTGTTAGGACATAGGACGAGTTTGGAATGTTGTTAATGGCATGATCCCAGTGGTGTCTGGTTTATGATGAGTTGTTTCTCGCTTTTTATGCTACCAAAACGTGACTGCTTTTATTGGAATGTGTGAGCGGCGCAGTATTGCTTCAAATTTTAAAATGATTTGCCGACTGGTTGCATTTGATGTCTGTAAACTATTTCACTGGTAGATGAAGAAAAAAGCGAAAGTCAATTATTGTGCTTTCTTCAAGCCATTAAGGTCCCATACAAAAAGAATGACATAGTGTGGAGGCGTCTCCAGTTAGACTAGTGGTTAAGACTATGGATCGCCAATCCGGAGACGGCGGGTTTGAATCCCTTTCCAGTCGGGAAAGTTTTCTCGACTCCCTGGGCATAGTGTATCATTGTACATGCCTCACAATATACAAATTCATGCAATGGCAGGCAAAGAAAACCCTTCATGGAAATGCTCAAAGAACACTAAGTTGAAGAGAGGCAGTCCAAGTTCCACTGAGAACGTAGAGCCAAAAAAAAAACAAGAAGTAGCACTTGAAGGTCTTTACGGAAGCCTCCCAGTGGCCACCGCAGTGGTGCGAATGGG
>NC_085138.1:86736482-86947426 GCF_035046485.1 Aedes albopictus | reverse complement strand
TTGAATTTAAGTGGAAGGTTATTCCAGCTTCTGCTCAAAACAAGTGCTGTTCTCCTACTCTCTGAGTATCATTTGGCTCGACATGAGTGCATCTTGAATAGCCAGATCTTTCTCAAATTTGGACCATCGATAGATCAACTTACAGTGAAAATTTAAGAATTTTCGATACACTTAGCAAATAGTCACAGCTAGTTGACATTTTTTTTTTCAAAAGAGAAAATTTTGCCTGTTCCGATCATTTTGTCTATCTCCTGTACTCGGCTATCACTGAACATCTTCAGCTTACGTGGCTGATCACCAGATTAGACCAAACCTTTGAAAATCACGTATTTGTTTTTGTTCTGTCAACGAAAGAACAAATTAATTGAACTAGTAAATGTATTTTTTTTCACAGATCCATTGTTTACAATTTTGAAAAATATCTGAAGAAATTTTTGAAAAAAAAACCTGTTGAGAAATTCCAGCAGAAATTTCTTGATGATTTTCTGAAGGAATTCCTGAATAAATTCCTCTTATCCTGTAGGAATACATAAAGTTATTTCTGAAGAAATCCCTGGAGGAAATCCTGGAAAAATGTCTGAAGGAACTTCTGGACAAATTTCTGGTGGAATCTCTGGAGAAATCCCAAGAGAAATTTTTGGAGGGACTATTGGAGGAATTCTTGGATGAATTCCTGAAGCAATTCCTGGAAGAATTGCTAGAATCCCTCCGGGAGGAATCCCTTTAAAAAACTGGGAGGATCCCTGGAGCACTTTCTGGATAAACTCTTTAAGATACTTCTGGAGGAATCCATGAAACCATTCCTGGAGGAATCTCTGGAAGGACCCCTGGAGAAATCTTTAGAAAAAATCCTGAATGAATTCCTGGAGGATTTCTTGAAGGAACCCCGGAGGAAATTACTGGAGAAATACAGAAATAAAATATTAAGGAATGCTGGGAGCAGTTCATGAAGGAATGTTCGGAGGTGTGCCTGGAGGAATTTCTGGAGAAATGCCTGGAGAAGTCCCTGGAAGAATCTTAGGCGAAATCCCAAGGATTAATCCCTAGTGAAACTCCTGGATAATTTCCTGAAGGAATCCCTAGACAAATTCTTGGATAATTGGATAATTTTCTGAACGAATTCCAAAATCAGTTACTGCCGAAATTCCTGAATGAATTTTCTAATTTTCGGGTTAATTCAGGGAGTTCCTGATGGAGAAATTCCTTGATGTAATCATGGAAGAATGCCTGCAGGAATGCCTAGAGTGTTTCCTGGAAGAATCCCTAGAGAAATCTCTTCAGGGATTCGTAAAGGAATCACTGGAGGAACTCCCGGAGGAAAACTTGAAGAAAGTCTGGAGCAATCCCTGTAGAGATTTGTAGAAGAATTCCTAGAGAAATACCTGGACAAATTTTCGGGAGGAATTCCTGGAGAAATTCTTGGATGAATTTCTAACGAAGTTCTTGCAGGAATACCTGGAGAAATGCCTAGAGGTATTTCTGGAGGAGTTCCAGGCTGAATCAATGAAGCCATCCCTAGAATTTTCTTGAAGTATACATGACTGGAGGCTCTCTCTCTCTTCTTGGCGTAACGTCCTTATTGGGACAAAGCCTGCTTCTCAGCTTAGTGTTCTATGAGCACTTCCACAGTTATTAGCTGAGAGCTTCCTCTGCCAATGACCATTTTGCATGCGTATATCGTGTGGCAGGCACGAAGATACTCTATGCCCAAGGAAGTCAAGGAAATTTCCTTTACGAAAAGATCCTGGACCGACCGGGAATCGAACCCGTCACCCTCAGCATGGTCATGCTGAATACCCGTGCGTTTACCGCCTCAGCTATATGGGCATGACTGGAGGCATGCCTGTAGGAATTCCTGGAGGAATTCTTCGAGACATATCTGTTAGAATATCTATGGAATTCCTGGAAGAGTTCCTGGTGGCATCTCTGGAGGAATCACCAGAGAAATCCCTTTAGAAATTCCTGGAGACATGCCTCCAGGAATTCCTGGAAGAATCTCTAGAGGAATCCCTGGATGAACTCCTGAAAAAAAAAAACCCTCGAGAAATCCGTCAAACAATCGCTAGAGGTTTCACTAGAGAAATGCCTAGAGGAATACCAGGAGGAATGCCTGGAGGAATTCCTGGAGCAATCCCTAGAGGATTCACTAGAGAAATGCCTGGAGGAATGCCTGGAGGAATTTCTTGAGATATGCTTTTGGGAATTTCTGGAGGAATGCCTAGATAAGCTCCTCGAGGAAACTTCAGCAGAATTCCTGGAGGAAACTCCCGAAATATAAGTAATAATATCTCTAGAATATCTGAAGAATTATTTTAAGGTATTTTTTAAGGAGCCCTTTGTGGAATTCTCGAAGGAATCTCTGGAAGGATTCACGGGAGTATCTCTGGAGAATTCCGAAAGGAATCTCTACAGGAATTTCCAAAGAAATCTCTGAAGATATTCTTGGAGGAATTCGTGAAGGAATTCTTGGAGGAATCCCTGGAAAAATTCCTGAAGGAATCTCTGCAAGAATTCCTTGAGGAATTCCTGGAGAAATTCCTGGTGGAATTTCTAGAAGAACTCCTGGGCGAATCACTCATTTATTTTTTTGGAGGAACCCGCAGAAGAATCTCTTGAGAAATTCCTGCAGAAATCTCTGAAGTTTTTCTGAAGAAATCCTCAGAGATTTTTTTGAAGAAATACCAGGACGCCGTACTGTAGAAATCGCAGAAAGAATTCTTAGAGAGATTCTAAAGGAGACATTCTACGGAGAGTTCAAGGAGGAACTCCTGGATGAATCCTTTTAGCAGTTTCCTAAGGAATTCCTGGAGAAATTTCTTGGAAAATCTCCGGGAATAATCCTGGAAGCAATCCCAGGAGGAATTCCTAAGAAAACTCCTCGGCCTTAATAATTTCTGGAGGATTTTCTGAAAAAAAAATGCAGGAGGAATTCCTGAGTAACTCCTATTGAGACTTTCCAGTAGCATGCTTGGAGGTACTTTTAAAGTATTCCCTTGGAATAATTCCTGTAAGAATCACAGAAGGAATTCTTGGAGGAACCGTAAAGGAATTCCTGTAGAAACCTCATAAGTAATCCCGGAAGCAATCCCATGAGGAGTTCATTAAGAGATTCCAGGAGAGCTTCTTAACGAATTTCTGTAGGAATTCTTGGAAATTATTTGGGGTAATCCATTTCTGCAGTAGTTTCTGGAAGAGTTATTGAAGGAATCTTTGGATGGACTCCTTTTGGATTTCTTGTACAAAATGATAAAGGGATTCCTGGAATATTTTTTGAATAAGCTCTGGTAAAAAATAAGAAAAACTTTGTAAAAGCAATTCCTACAAAAATGCCTAAAATAATTTCAGATGGAGCTATGTGAGCAATGTCTAGTGGAGTGCTCGAACATGGAGAGTTTCTAAAGATATACCTAAAATGATCTCTGGTGAAATTCCTATGCTAGTTTTTGGAGAAATTCCTGAAGCAATCGTCGAAAAAAGCACTTCTTTCCTTGAACCACGATGAAGTTACTATAGCAACGGTGGCCAGGGAACGTTGAAAGGTGAGAGGAAAGGGAAGTTGCAGGGTCTTTTTCGGGGGTCCCATGGTGTTTCTGGAGGGCACAAGAGATAACCGGGGTGTTTCGAGAAGGTCCTAAAGGTGCCATTAGACTTTTTGCTTTGATGACAAATATTTGGCCAAACAAGCCCAACAAATGACCAACACAACGTGACCAAGCAACCTTGGATGAATGTTAGACTTCAAAGACAAATATTTGACATAATGACAAACAGTCTCATGACACCTTAAGGGGTTTCAGGGGGTATCAGGAGATGTCAGGGAAGCTTCAGGGGGATACAGAAGCGTTTCAGGGGGACTCGAAGGGTTTCATAGTGGTTCCGAAGGGCTTCAGAGAATTCTAGGGTGACCCAGGGGATTTCATGGGGATCCCCGGGTACTAAAAAGGCGCTTCAGAGGGTCTCAGTAGCGTTCCAGAGAGACTTAGGGGGTACCTGGATGATTTAGAGGCATTTGATGAGATATCAGAGAGTATCAAGAGGTCTCAGAGCATTTCAGTGGATTTCAAAGACGTGTCTAGCGATCTCAGGGGCGTTTTAAAAATGTCCCAGGGATTTTCAAGGGGTACCTGGAGGTCTCAGAGGGTATTGGGATCCAGGGGATCTCTGGGGTGCTTTAAGGGTCTCAAGAGGGTTCCAGAGGGTTCAGGGGTATATCAGAGTCATGTGTAGTGAATTGCAATTAAGTACTAATATAGCATTCCATGCTTCACGGTGCAATAAAACCAAATGCGCGCGAGTGTTTTTGTATCTATTTAAACATAGCAATCAATGCACAATCGTCCATGAAACAGATTTACGAGGAAATATGCATTCAGCGCCTTCAAATGATTTTTTATACAAATATGGTCTTCTACAAATTTGTTCCTAAAAATAAGGCCTTTATTTCAATGTACATGAAAATTAGGGTGGTTCATATTTTCAAAGGAATCGGAAACCAAACTTTTTATATGCAAAAATAACTATATACATTCTTCGGGAAAGTTGTAGATCTATCAATTTGGAGCAAGTTTGCTGAAAACAGTGTTTATGTAGCTTTAAAATTAACCGATCTAGAGATATTTTTCTGAATTAGCTTAGGGTGGTTAAAGAAAAACCGGTTTTCTGGCGTTAACTTTTTTAGTTTTGATTTTTCTTCAAAGTCACCCAAGAAACACTTGTAGAGCATTTGAAGACGCGTCTTTTTGTGCGCTGAGATGGTCGGTATCTCTTTTAGTTCAATAGTTACAGGTGTTTTTCTTTAAAAATCATAGTTTTTTTTGAAAAGATGATATGATGGGTTGGGGCAAACAAAAATAATATCTTTTGCCCGCTTTCAAAAGAAGAAATCTCGGATACTTTTTCAAAACGACGTATCAACATAGGATTTGTGTGTATTATACGTCGTTTTGAAAAAGTATCCGAGAAATGTTGTTATAGAACACATCAAAGCTCTAAAAATGGTTCTTAGACAACTTTGATGAGAAATTTGAAACAAAAGAGATAAAGCGTTTAAACTGTTTTGACCAAATTTGGAGAAATTTCCCATAGTTTTCATAGGGTGACGCCAAAACAAATAGTTGTATTGCTTTATCTTTTTTGTTACAAATTTCTCGTCAAAGTAGTCGAAGAACCACTTTTAGAGCTTCCAAAAACGTGCGCTGAGAATGTTGCTACGTCATTCCGTCAAAAGATATTGATGATTTTCTAGAAAAAATAGGCACTTTTCAAGTATTTTTTACTCAAGTAAAAAAATAACATCCCTCTAACTGTTTTACATGTTTTATAACAACATTTCTTCTTTTGAATGCATGCAAAAGATATTTTTTTATGTTTGTCCCAACCCATCATATCACCTTTTAAAAAAAACTATGATTTTTTAGGAAAAACGCCGAAAGAGATAACGGTCATCTCAGCACACGAAACGACGCATCTTCAAAGGCTCTACAAGTGTTTCTTGGGCGACTTCGATGAAAAATCGAAACTGAAAAAGTTAACCCCAGAAAACCGGTTTTTCTTGAACCACACTAAACTTAGGGGCTGTCCATAAACCACGTGGTCATTTTTGGAGACTTTTTAACCCCCCCCCCCCGCGTGGTCATTAGTCCATACATTTTTTTTATTTGTCCATACAAAATAGTCATTGGCCGAACACCCCCCCCCCCCTCATGACCACGTGGTTTATGGACAACCCCTTATTCAGAAAAATATCTCTAGATCGGTCAATTTTAAAGCTACATAAAAACTTTCTTCAGCAAACTTGCTCAAAATTGATAGATCTACAACTTTTCCGAAGAATGTATACAGTTATTTTTGCAAAGGTATGGTTTCCATTTTTTTTTAGAAAATATGGACTACCCTAATTTTTATGCACATTTCAAAGAGGGCCTTATTATTAGGGACAACTTTGTAGAAGACCATATATGCTTAAAAACTCATTTGAAGGCATTAAATGCATCTTTCCTCGTAAATCTGGTTCGTGGACCACTGTGCAATGGCTACGACATACATTATTGGATAAATTCCAGGAAGAATTGGAATGCATAGAGGAATTCTGCGAGGAATCCCTGAAGCAATTTCTGAAGAAATCTTTTGAGGAATTTCTGTAGAAAATGCTAGAGATATTCCTGAATGGATTCCTGAAGAAATCCTTGGTGGATATCCTGAAGGAATCACTGAAGCAATAAAGGAATCCCAGGAGGAAATCCTGGAGATATGTCTGGAGAGACTTTTGGACGAATTTCTGGAAAATCCCCTGGAAAAATTCTTGGAGGGTTTCCTGGAGAAATACCTTGAGGAATGCCTAGTGAAATCCCAGTCGAATTTCTTGATTTAATTTCTGGAGCAATTCCTATATTAGTTCCTAGAGGGATCCCTAGAAAAATTTTGAGAGGAATCCCTGAAGAAATCCCTTAAATTTCTGGAGAAATCTGCAGGAATCACTGGAAAAATCCATGAAGCAATCCCTGGACGAACCACTGGAAGGACCCCTGAAACTTTAAGGAATGCCTCGAGCAATTCCTGGAGGAATGTTCAAAGGTATGCCTGGAGAAATGACTGGAGGAATGCCTGAAGGAACTTTCAAAGGAATGCTTTGAGGAGTCCCTGGAAGAGTCCCCGGCGAAAAGTCAGGAAAAATCCCTGGAAAAAAAATTTCTCAAAAAATCTCAGGAGAAATTCTCAAGAAATTTCAGCAAGAATTGCTGAAGGAATTTCTGAAAGAACGTCTGGAGGAATTTCAGAATCAGTTACTGTAGGGATTCCTGGGGAATTCCGGAACAAATACCAGGAGTAATTCCTCCGAAAATTCTTGGAGAAATTCTTGATGGAGCCCCTAGAGAAAACCCTAAATAAAATACTGGAGGAATCCCAAGATAAAACTCTTGAAGGATTTCTGGTGGAATCCATGAAGGAAATCCTGGAGGAACCTTGACAAACTGGTCCATAACTGATTACACTCATTTGAAGAAGTTATTCTGCTTAGAAGGTTCAAAAAGTCGGTACAAGATCCTGGACAATTAATTTATGGAGGAATTCCCAGAGGAATCCTTTGCGGAAATACGGAAAGAAATTTCTGAAGAAATCCTAAGAGGCAGTCCTGAAGAAATCGCAGAAAGAATTCTTAGAGAAATACTGAAGGAATCCTATGAAGAGTTTGAGGAGGAATCCTGTGACAGTTGCTGTTTGAATCCCTGGAGAAATTCTGGGAGGAATTCCAGAAGCAATCCCAACGGGAATCCTCAAGGAAACCGTTGGCCTTAAAAATTCCTGATAAAAATCCAGGAAGAATTCCTGAATGAATCACAATAAAAGTTCCTGGTGGAATCTTCGGACAAATTTTTAAATTATACATTAGAGTTGTTCCTGAAAGAATCATTGAAGTAATTCTTGGAGAAATGCTGAAGGAACTCCATGAAGAATTCCTTAAGAAATCGTAGGAGAATTTTCTTAACGAATTCATGGGAGAATTATTGTAGGAATTCCTGGAAAAAATGTGGAGGAATCCATGTCTGCAGTAGTTACTGGACGAATAATTGGAGGAATCCTTGGATGGACACTTTGAGGATTTTTTGTACAAAATGTGGAACCCTAGTAGGATGTTGAGTTCAATATGATCCATGTGTCATCGTGGTGCACATAGCGCAACATATTAGGAGGGTTAAGAAATTCCTGAAAGAATGTTTGAATAATCTCTGGTAAAAATTTCTGAAAAAATATGTGGAAGAAATTCCTACGGAAATACTTAAAATAATTCCAGATATTATAATTTGAAAAATCGGTAGCGGAGTTCTTGAAGAAATACATGGAATCATTGAAGAAATACTTGCAGAAACGACTAAAATGAATGTTCGCGTACACAAGAGCGTCTGTACTGATCTGTCGGTATCTTATTAATCACAGGAGGTCCGGAAATGATAATCACTGGATAGTACGCGGTCTGTCCGAATGCTTCATTTTATTGTTCGGATTAATCGGATATGATTTACACGGAATTGTTTTGGACGGAACTCGGTGGTCTTATTTAACACCCAAGTACTTAACATAAACACGGTAACTTGTATTTCGAGTACGGAACTATTGCAGCGGATGCGGGACTTGTTATACGATACGATATGGATGGATACTTCGATACAAACTGTTCACACATTATATTGATACGATTCACTGACAATGATATTCTGAAACTGGAATGGTACTATATAATACTATATTGATTCTCTAATACAAATGGATTAACCCTCGAGCAATCGCGCTGTTGTATTTTGTACAACACGTTGAAAAAATCTCGCTTTTTGTATTCAGCATTGGTGTGGTGCTGGCGGTGGTGCCTAACCGCGCGAGTTACGGAAGGTTAATACTGATTTGGTCTAGATCATGGCTGTGGTTAAACGGTTTTTCTGACTTTTGAAACCTTTGATGCATTGTGCTGCATGAAGAATGCGCCTACGTACTTGATCAATTATTTGTGGTGGTTATAATTGCTAAATATGTAGTTGTATTCACCGATCGTACAGACAAGTTTTTATAATGCGTATCAAAACCTAATTTTAAACCTAAACACTGATCTATGGTGAAATTTCTGGCGTCTTTTGGAAATCCCTAAAGTAATCGTCGAAAAAAGCACTGCTTTCTAAAACCACGCAAAGTAAGGGGCTGTCCATAAACCACGTGGTCATTTTTTGGGACTTCTCAGCCCCCCCCCCCCCCCCGCGTGGTCATTTGTCCATACAAAATTTTTTATTCGTCCATACAAAATGCTCATAGGCCGAATCCCCCCCCCCCCCTCATGACCACGTGGTTTATGGACAGCCCCTAACGGTGGTAGAAGGTCAGTCTCACGAAACGCCCTTGAGGCTCTTAGGAATCTCCCTGAAACAATCCTGAGACTTTCAGCCCTCATGGACTCCCTGAAGTACACTTGAGCACCTTTGAGGTGCAATGTCCTGTATAAAAGAGAGAGAACCAATTCCTTGCATAAGAAAATGATTAATGACGGTTATTATAGCAACGGTGACCAGAGAGAGTTCGTTAGGGAGAGCAAAGAGAGGTTGCATGGTCGTTTTCTGGGGTTTCTGGACCCACGTAACATACCGTGATTTCGGGTGAAATTGATCAGTTTTCGCAGCTTTTGGCGTTCAATTATTGAACAGTGTGCGATATTATCAAACTCAATGCTTTAAAACAAGTACGGTCATGGATTTCATCAGTCAACGAGGGTGACACTTTTACTACAAATAATTTTTTTGTAATAAATAGCACTTGAAATGAAAAATCAATAATTCTGCTTTCGGGGTGGAATTGATCAGTCCGTGAAATGGCTTTGTAAGAGCTGCAAACATTTTTCCAATTGAAATCAACATCCTAGATTGCAAAATGCATTGCAAAAATCTTACAAAGTTACTACATGTTATTTGAATTCAAGTTTAAAATTTTCATTTGATTACCCCGTAAAATCGCCTGAAAGTATGCTATTGTTTTGGAAATGTGTAATTATTTCCGTAAAAAGACTTTACTGCATAAATGTTGATGCTTATACACATTTTCATGACAAAATTGGATTTTGCGATAAACTTACAGCTAGAAACATTGAATCAGATGTTCATTACAAGTGCGGTACTACTACGACAATAAAAGTTTAAATGTGTATTTCACAATAGCAAAGCACAATGATTGAAAAAAAATTAATACATAAATCTGTAACTTTATAGAAAAACAATTCGTTTACTCTTCATTCAATAACCCTTGTGCCAAGTTATGGTCATTTTCCCCATCTTATTTGAAGTTTTAAGCGTTATTTTTGCCAAATAAAAATGAGCCTCATGTCGATCAATTTCACCTCACTGATCAATTTCACCCGAAATCACGGTACTTGTCACAGAAGAGTCACATAGCGCAGGTTTTTTGTTGCGCAAGAGTAACTGTGGCTCGCTTCTAACATATTAATACAAACTTGCTAAAAGTAAGTAATAGTGACTTCTGCGAAAACAAAACCTGTGCTGCCATGCCTCCTCTGTGACTGTGGGTGTGTTATTTGGGGAGCGATCAGGAGTTTACTGAAGCGTTTTTAGGAACCCCAAGGAGTACCCGTTGGTCTCAAGGGCCTTTTAGGGGATCTCAGGGCTGTTTCTAGCAATCTCAGTGGTGTTCGAAGGATGTCTAAGGAGTTTCAGATGGGCCCTGGAGGTCTCAGGGGGTATTAGGAGGAATCAGTATGTCGGCTTTAGAGGCACGTTCTCCTCTAGCAGCACATAGGCTGTTTTTATATCATAATTTTTAAATATTAACTTATCAAATTATTAGTTTTGTATAACATGTTTTGTTGCTTGTTATGATCAAGTTTTTGGGATACATCTGTAGTGTCTAGATAGCTTTTATAGCATTAGCTACTCAATTTATAGCATTAAGGTTTCATGCTAGAGCGATCCAATGAGATCGCTCTCTTTTCATCCGACCGTTGAGCAGTACGGACGCAAGTGTACCCGTCTCCTCAAGTGCAATTAATTAATAAAGTATATATTAAAGTGAAGTGTCGTCCAGTCGTTATTAATTACCGCGTACTCCGTCCCAATATTTCAACTTGGCGACGAGTGTAAATTAGTGAAAAGTAGTCGTTCAGTGAAAGGAACAATAGCGCGTGCATTTTAGTCGGTCGCGAACACGTGATGAGTGAAAACCCTAACCTCAAAATGACGGAGTCTGCAGGTGCAAGTGGTGTAACGCAGAGCGCGTTGAAAATGGAAGCAGTAGGTGCTGCTCCTATAGTTCGTGCTGGCATGTTCGGCCAAATCGAACAGTTCGTCGTCGGGGAGAATTTCGGGGAATATGTGAACCGCTTGGAAATGTTCTTCCTCGTAAATGACACGCCGGATGATAAAAAAAGTGCCAGTGTTGGTCACGGTGGCTGGTCCCAGCCTATACTCAATCGCATCTAGGTTGAGTTCACCGGAGGATCCACGTATGAAGTCCTACGAGGATCTGGTCGATCTCCTGAAAAAGCACCTCGATCCAACCACGAATATCGTCGCGGAAAGGTACAAATTCCGCAAGTGTGAGCAAATGTCATCGCAAAGTGTCATCGAGTTTATTATCAACCTAAAAGCCACTGCACAGTCGTGTAAGTTTGGAGATTTTCTGTCGGATGCGCTTCGGGATCAATTCGTCGCGGGAATCAACGACCAAAGTTTGCGGAAAAAGCTGTTAACGGAGCCCGAGCTGACATTCGATAAAGCGTGTTCAATCGGTCGGAGCTGGGAGGCAGCGCTCAGCCAGAACAAGGAAATGTCGTCGCAATCAAACCACGTGGTAGCTGCAATGAGGGAGAAGCGGAATCCGGTCCATAAAACAAAGCAAAATGGTGCCCGAGCACCGGATTTCAAGTCAGGTCGGTCGTCTATGAAGCAAGATAAACCGTGTTTCCGATGTAGCCGCCATCACGATCCGGCAACTTGCCCGGCTCGCAGTTGGACCTGCTACTCTTGCGGGAAACAAGGCCACGTGTCAACATGCTGTAGAGTGAAACCGTCGTCGTCGTCGTCGTCGTCGAAAAAGTCTGGAGGAAACCAACGTGTCGCTGAAATGGCTGAAGCGGTAGAAGTTCTTCGACTGAATCTGTTGGCGGAGTCGATCGATGCAGAAAGGCCATCGTCACCGTCTTCACTGCCGAATAATGTGGCAGAACCGGAGGATGATTGCAGTTTGTCCATACTGAAGCAGGCGTCTACTAGCAACATCAACTCTCTCAACAAGGTCGACGCTCCAGAGTTCGTGACATTGAATTGTCAAGGTCGTCGTCTCGATTTCGAGGTGGACTGTGGGGCGTGCCGGAGTGTAATATCCACAGATACGTATCAAAAGCATTTTTCTGAGTGTAAGTTAGTTCCCACTGCTTTAGAATTTGTTTCCGTTTCAGGCCAACGCATTACGCCAAATGGAACTGTTGGCATTCAAGTCTCCGCTTCATCAGGAATCCAAGGTCAACTAGAGTTGGTGGTTATTCCCACTGACCGCACAGTGCATCCGTTACTAGGCCGTCACGGTCTGGACCTCATTTTCCCTGGATGGCGGAAGACTTTCTCGCTTAAGTCGGTCGGTAAGTCAGGACAATCCTTCGATACGGTGTCAGGCCATTCGGCCGAAGGTCATTCGGCCGAAGGTCATTAGGCCGAATGGTCATTAGGCCGAATGGTCATTAGGCCGAATGGTCATTAGGCCGAATGGTCATTAGGCCGAATGGTCATTAGGCCGAATGGTCATTAGGCCGAATGGTCATTAGGCCGAATGGTCATTAGGCCGAATGGTCATCAGGCCGAATGGTCATTGGGTCTTCTTCTTGCCGCTACGTCCCCACTGAGACAAAGCCTGCTTCTCAGCTTATTAACTGAGAGCTTCCTCTGCAAATGACCATTTTGCATGTGTGTATCGTGTGACAGGCACGAAGATACTTTATTGATGCTGAATCTACTGATATTTTACCCATGAATTTTTCCTTCTTTTAAATATAGGCTGTTCTTTCTAGTATCATTGCTGAAATAGTTTTTGGCGCTGAAACTGCTGATATTCAATTCATAAATTTTTCCTTCTTTAAAACATAGGCTATTCTTTCTAGTTCCATTGTTAAACTAGTTTTTGTCAAAAATTGTTGGAAAAGGTAAAAACAACGGCTAACTTTCAATTCGTCCTGATGACCATTCGGCCTAATGACCATTCGGCCAAATGACCATTCGGCCTAATGACCATTCGGCCTAATGACCTTCGGCCTAATGGCCTTCGGCCTAATGACCTTCGGCCTAATGACCCAGCATCCTGACATTGTGTTGAAACCCGATACAACACCTGTTTTTCATAAGGCTTATACCGTTCCCTTCTCGCTTCGAGAAAAAGTGGACGAAAGTCTTGACAAACTTGTCCAGGACGGTATCCTGGTCCCGGTTCGTTCATCCACTTGGGCAAGTCCCATCGTGGTAGTGCCTAAAAAAGACGGCACCGTCAGAATTTGTCTTGACGGCAAGGCTGTCCTCAACCGTCATACCACTGTCGAACATTATCCGCTACCACGGATAGACGATGTTTTAGCTCAGTTGGCAAACTGGAAAGTTTTTTGTAAAGTTGATCTCTCCGGAGCGTATTTACAAGTCACGCTCTCGAAAGCTTCACAGGTTCTGTGCACCGTGAACACTCAACGGGGTCTTTTTCAGTTTACGCGGATGCCTTTTGGCTTAGCTTCCGCGCCGGCGATTTTCCAATCGATAATCGATCAGATTCTCGTGGATTCGCCCGGAGTTCCTTATTTGGACGACATAATTGTCGGTGGCCGCAACCGTGAAGAGTGTCACGCCAATCTTCTAATTGTCCTGCGAAAGTTAAACGATCATAATGTTCGAATAAACTTGAGCAAATCATGTTTTTACGTAGAGAAAGTCAATCATTTGGGGTATACTATTACTTCAGACGGTATACGCCCAGATCCGTCAAAAGTCGAGGCCATATTGAACGCCCCGTCACCTGAAAATGTCACCCAGCTACAAGCGTATCTGGGACTATTAAATTACTATCACAGATTCCTCCCTAATCTGTCGATAGAACTGCGTCCGCTGTATAATCTTCTAAGGAAGAACAGTCGATTTGTTTGGTCGCCAAACTGCCAGGTGGCGTTTGAGAAAACTAAGACATTATTGTCAGAAAATGATTTACTCGAGCCTTACGATCCTGCGAAACCGATCGTATTGGCAGTCGATGCAAGTCCTTATGGCCTAGGGGCTGTCCTGTCTCATGTGGTCAATGGCGAGGAAAAGCCTGTGTGCTTCGCTTCCTCGACCTTATCTCCGGCTCAGGAAAATTATGCACAAGTGCATAAAGAAGCCTTGGCTGTAATTTTTGGAATAAACAAGTTCCATAAGTACTTGTATGGCGCTAAGTTCAAACTCGTCACTGATAACAGTGCGATTAAAGAAATTTTCAATCCAGTTAAAGGGACGTCTGCTATCGCAGCTGCAAGATTGCAAAGGTGGGCTGTGATGTTGTCTAATTATGACTACTCCATTGAACACCGACCAGGGAAGTTCATGAGCCATGCTGACGCCCTTTCCCGTCTTCCATTAAATGAGCCCACAGATGTGGAGCACATCGGCCTTGGTCTCAAAAATTTGACCGGTTCTGTAGACATCGTAAATTTAGAACTGGTGCAGAAACACCAGAAATCTGATCCAGTTTTGGTGAAAGTTCGCGAGTATGTCTTGCACGGTTGGCCAAAGACGGTGGATACCGTCTTTAAACCGTACTTTCAGATCAATTCGCATCTTGGAATTATACCCGATAGTCTGCAACCGGCTGTAATTAATCAACTTCATGCTAGCCATGACGGCATTGTTAGAATGAAGATGCTTGGGAGAACCTATGTTTGGTGGAAAAGCTTTGGTAAAGACTTGTCAGACCTTGTTCAAAGCTGTAAGATCTGCCAGCAGCGCCAACCGGTTCCGAAAGAAAAGGTGGAATCGACATGGCCAAAGTGTCAAAGACCCTTCCAAAGGATCCATTTGGACCTCTTCTATTTTGAAGGCCATACGGCCTTGATCATCATTGATGCGTTCTCGAAGTTCATTGATGTTCAATTGTTGAAAAGTTCTACCAGTGTTCAACTGATAGAACATCTGGAGTCGTTTTTTGCCCTTTTTGGTATCGCTGAAGAAGTCGTTTCTGATAATGGGCCACCCTTTAATTCAGTACATTTTGTGTCCTTTCTGGAAGCTAATGACGTCAAAGCTACCAAGACGCCTCCCTACCACCCACAGTCGAACGGGTTGGCCGAGAGGGGTGTGCGTACAGTCAAGGACGTATTGAAAAAGTACCTTCTGGACGAAAAATGCAGGCAATTGTCCATGTCGCGAAAAATCAATCGATTTTTGATTAACTATCGGAATACTCCAACGACTTCAACAAATCGTTCTCCTTCGTCTATGGTGTTTGCATACACCCCACGCACTCTACTGAATTCGGTTAACCCCCGAAAAGTAGAGGTCAGTCCTCCAATTCCCAAACCTTCAGTTTATTTATTTATTTATCTAATCAACAGGCTCTATATAAGCCCCAATGATTTTACTTAAATCTAAAGTCTAACATGACAAAGTAACATATCGCAGTCAAAAATAAAACTTAAACATAAGCACAAGAAAAACTGTTAACACAATCCAATTAATAGTCAAAATTAACAAACAAAAAAAAACATACAAAACTACAAACTAATTACGCCTTGAAAAAAACAAACTAAACCTCCGACGAAGTATTTGACGAGACACATTAAAATCGAATAATGAACAAACCCTATTGAAGTTACGTTGCAGGCCGTTAACACCCCCAAACATACTGTAGTTCGTCCGGTTTAAGGGTGGCCGCAGCATGTAATTGTTGCGAAGAGCACGAGGTTGAACATTAATATTTAGTTGACCCAGAATGGCGGGGCAATCAAGGCGTCCTTGCAGAGTGTCCGAGACCAGTAAAGCCCTGGCTGTGTCCCTACGGGTCGATAAAGGTTCCAGATGTATCAGCTGGCAACGGCTTTCATAACTTGGCAAATTATACGGATTGGACCAAGGCAAACGTCGAAGAGCATATCTTAAAAACCGCCGTTGAACGGACTCAATCCTTTCAACTCCATTGTTGTAGTATGGGTTCCAGACAACCGAACAGTACTCAAGTATGGATCGGGATAGGGCACAGTACAAGGACTTAAGGCAGAAGATATCCGTGAACTCTCTTGCTATTCTGAATATAAAGCCGAGAATGCTAGAGGCTTTTCCGACGGCGTAGTTGATATGTTGTTTAAAAGAGAGCTTTTCATCCAAAACTACACCAAGGTCTTTGACTTGACTGACGCGTTCAATTTGGGTGCCTGACAAACTGTAATCAAATAGTATTGACCGTTTTTTGTTCGTAAAGGAAATCACCGAGCACTTGGACGGGTTAACTTCCATTCGGTTTAGAGTACACCATTCAGCAAACGCATTCAGCTGACGTTGGAGGAAGTAGCAGTCTTCAATCGATCGAACACGAAGATACAGTTTGAGATCATCCGCGTAGGATAACCGTGGGCATTTGATCACCAAGTTCACGTCATTAAAATATATCAAAAAGATCAGTGGACCCAAGTGGCTACCTTGTGGGATACCAGACGTTGCGGCAAATGAAACGGACTGACAGTCACCTATGACGACAGACAGGCGGCGACCTGTAAGATAAGATTGAAACCATTGCAGGAGGGTTCCATGTATCCCCAGCCGATCGAGTTTAGCTACAGCAATACGATGGTTCAATTTATCGAATGCTGCAGTCAGGTCGGTGTAAATGACATCGGTTTGAACGCGTTTCTCCATGCTCTCGATGATATAGGAGGTAAGACACAGCAAATTAGTGGCCGTTGAGCGACCAGGCAGAAATCCATGTTGCTCGGTGCTAATGAACGATTTGCTGTGATCGAGCAACGGGTCCATGATGACAATCTCGAACAACTTGGCGATGGCGCAGAGCGAAGTAATACCGCGATAGTTGCCAATCTCTTGCCTGTTCCCTTTTTTATGTACTGGGAACATGTGCGCAAGCTTCCATGTGGACGGAAACAGGCCAGTAGTTACGGAGAGTCGGAAAACGTGAAGCAGTGGTGGCAATAGGTTGATGATTTGCGCCCTTGTTTGCGCCTTGACAAATACCGATGGAATTCCATCGGGTCCCGGGTTGTGCGACGTCTTGAGCTTAACGGAAGCCCTGGCAATCATGTTTTCATCGATGTCTACACTGCTCAGCGATTACCCAAGGTGTGGAACTGTGCTAGCGGCGAGTGTGACGTTGTTGTCATCCAGTTGCTCATCGGTGAAGACACTAGCAAATTTATCGGCAAAGAGATTACATATATCTTGCGGAGAGGAGGCCACATCGCCGTTGAACATCATAGACGATGGCAAATCGGATTCTTGGCGCTGTTCGTTTACGAATTTCCAAAACTGTTTAGGACGAGATTTAAGCTTCCTCTGCATGCCACGCTGATAACGAAGGAAGCATTGTTTCGCAATGCGCTTATATTCGTAATTGATCCTCACATAGTAGTTCCGGAGTTGCAGTGTGCGGTGTCTGGTGAATTTCCTCAAAGCGGCCCTCTTTCCAGATTTCAACATACGCAGTTCGCTTGTTTCCCAAGGACGACGCGATGTAGTGCGGTGCAGCTTTTTGGGGACGTGTCTGTCAATAACGTATGCCAGCACATTGGACAAGGTTTGAGCAGCCACCTCAATGTCCTCGGTGTCAAGAATATCACCCCAATCCAGACCGGATAACACTTCGGCGATGCTACGATGATCAGCCTTGTGGAAATCATAGGAAACGGCGATCGGTGAAATGACGAATTCAAGAGGCGACTTTGCGTCGATTGTTAACAGCAAAGGAGGATGGTGGACTGTTAATTTCACTAGAGGAGCCGGCGCTTCGCATATGGGTGGAGCAGTGTCCTGTGCACTGACGAAGCAGAGGTCCAGACTACGGTTGTTCTGATTGGTGACGTGGTTAATTTGAGCGAGAGTTGCAGCACTATAGTTGTCCAAAAGACAAGATGCGGTGGAGTGAATGACTGACCGCTCCACGTCAGGAAAGAGAAATCCATTGCATGATGCCTTCCACGTGATCTCTGAAAGATTGAAGTCACCCATCATGACGACTTCATCTCTGGGTTTGGCGATTTCCAGAATGGAAAAGATCGACCGGCAATGCGATTCAATGAGAGAAGCATCACGTACCCGATCAGGAGGAATATACAGCACACAGAGAAAAAGTGTACGATCGCCCAGTTTTATCGAAGCCCATACTTGCTCCAAGCGAGTCCAGGAGGAGTTATCTACTCTCCTCGCTTTGTGCCTAGAATTCACAGCTACTAGAACGCCCCCACCTGTTAGTTTTGTGCTGTTATCGGCACTCCTATCACATCTAAAAACCTCGTAGTCATTGCCAAAAACGTTGCGGGAGAGTGTTCGTGCATCCAACCAAGTCTCGGTAAGAACGATGATGTCGTAGCAACTGTCGGAGATAGCAACACGGAAATCCGCGATACTACTATTCATACCGCCAACGTTCTGGTAGTAAACGGTGATCTCTTGATGACTAGTGGGCGAGAGGGAGCTGGAAACTGGCGCAGTCGATGTGGCGGCTGGTCCATCAGCTAAACTGGAAACAACACGCATTTCAGTGCATGAGTTGTTCGAAGGGACATTATACTTGTCTGCACACGAATTCTGGAAGACCTCTTCACCGACACCACACACAGGACCGGGACGGCTGCAGGTCGCTGGCGGGAGGGGCTCGACTGTGGTGGGCGGATTCAAGGCTTCCAAAGTACTGGGGGCAGGCGTGCGTCCCGGTGGCTGGAGCGTGAAGAGACGGCGGAAGTTGGGCGATGCGCGTGGGCTGGAAACTGCATATATTTCAGAGGACGAATAGTTCAAATAAGCGTTGTACTTGCCTGCGTTTGAGTTTCGGAAGACCTCTTCACCAGCACCACACACAGGGCCGGGACGGCTGCAGGTCGCTGGCAGGAGGGGCTCGACTGTGGTGGGCGGATTCAAGGCTTCCAAAGTACTGGGGGCAGGCGTGCGTCCCGGTGGCTGGAGCGTGAAGAGACGGCGGAAGTTGGGCGATGCGCGTGGGCTGGAAACTGCATATATTTCAGAGGACGAATAGTTCAAATAAGCGTTGTACTTGCCTGCGTTTGAGTTTCGGAAGACCTCTTCACCAGCACCACACACAGGGCCGGGACGGCTGCAGGTCGCTGGCAGGAGGGGCTCGACTGTGGTGGGCGGATTCAAGGCTTCCAAAGTACTGGGGGCAGGCGTGCGTCCCGGTGGCTGGAGCGTGAAGAGACGGCGGAAGTTGGGCGATGCGCGTGGGCTGGAAACTGCATATATTTCAGAGGACGAATAGTTCAAATAAGCGTTGTACTTGCCTGCGTTTGAGTTTCGGAAGACCTCTTCACCAGCACCACACACAGGGCCGGGACGGCTGCAGGTCGCTGGCAGGAGGGGCTCGACTGTGGTGGGCGGATTCAAGGCTTCCAAAGTACTGGGGGCAGGCGTGCGTCCCGGTGGCTGGAGCGTGAAGAGACGGCGGAAGTTGGGCGATGCGGGTGGGCTGGAAACTGCATACATTTCAGAGGACGAATAGTTCAAATAAGCGTTGTACTTGCCTGCGTTTGAGTTTCGGAAGACCTCTTCACCAGCACCACACACAGGACCGGGACGGCTGCAGGTCGCTGGCAGGTGGGGCTCGACTGTGGTGGGCGGATTCAAGGCTTCCAAAGTACTGGGGGCAGGCGTGCGTCCCGGTGGCTGGAGCGTGAAGAGACGGCGGAAGTTGGGCGATGCGGGTGGGCTGGAAACTGCATACATTTCAGAGGACGAATAGTTCAAATAAGCGTTGTACTTGCCTGCGTTTGAGTTTCGGAAGACCTCTTCACCAGCACCACACACAGGACCGGGACGGCTGCAGGTCGCTGGCGGGAGGGGCTCGACTGTGGTGGGCGGATTCAAGGCTTCCAAAGTGCTGGAGGCAGGTGTGCGTCCTGGCGTCCAACGATAGGCTATTGTCTGTCGAGCGGATTCTACTCTGCTATCACTCGGACGACTCTTCGTTGGTTTTTTGGCTTGGTTTCAAATTCACGAAAGTAAACGTTTTCGGGCCACGTTTCCTTTGACAACGCCATGTCCTTCAGGGATTTTTTCAACCCGACTTTGAAAGTGACGAAGTTAAGTGTGGCAGGGTCTTTATCTTTAGGGACCAGCTTAACAACTTTAGGCATTTCATCGGCAGGAAGATCCATGCAATTCCTCACGAAGCTAGTGATGTCATCTTCGGACGTGTTGGGATCGAATGCAGAAAGGTACAGCCAAAACATCTCCTCTGGAGGCGAAACAGTTTTCACCATTTCGGATGGTGCTTTCGAACCACGAATAATCGTTGATTTCTCCTTAGGTTGACTCTCCACGCGTTTTCGTTTTGGAGTGTTCGGGACATTACTCGGGCTCAACATACGGTTGAATCCGGACCACGGTGTGGACGCTACGGGGGTCAAAGGTTTCCCATCAACTTTAGAGGACAGCACTCTCACTATTCCCGTCAATTCAGTGATGTCGTCCTTAAGGCTGTTGAGAGACACTTCTTCGGGTGGATTCCCAGCATTACAACGCAGAGACATGTTACGGAAGGGATCGCACAAGAATAAATCAGCGCATTCATCACACATCCAAAATACATTCTTTCCATTCGATTTCTGATGGTCTCGAAAAGAGAGGTCCATACCCACACAGCTCATATGGAACGATTTTTTGCAGTATCCGCGACAGGTGATTTGATCCGAATCGGATGTTGCATTTTGACATTTCGTGCAAGACATCTCGGTCATAGATCCGTGAAACAGGAGGAAAGACTGTATCGACGTGCAAAATGCAATCGCCTATCGGTATGCCACCAGCAGTACTCGAAGTTGCACGCAAGCGTAGCTTCACCAGAGAGAGAGTGCGTATGCGGGTAAGCAGGAGGTGTATGGTTTTATTATCAATTACCACTGACCAGCAAACAGATTTCCCGAAAACAGCACTTTAGCAAAATAAAGGCACTACACTCGGCCGATGGAACACGGATAAATCACTAGGCGAATGAAGACACCACACAAAAACAAATAAAAACGCAATTATACACGATAAAAACATAGATATTTACGCGCCCGATATCATAAACAACCGTAATTGGACAGTGTTGCCAGTGGATTTTGTTTTGTTGTTTCGAACCCTGTATCGATGGGTACCGAAGAAAAGCTTAAACAAAAATCGTTTAAGCCGGGAGAAAAAGTGCTGTATCGCAACCACTTCAAGGAAGTAGTGCGATGGATACCTGCTATCATTCTTCAAAAAATTAGTCCAATAACATACTTGATCAGTATCGAAGGGAATGTTCGTATGGTACATGCAAACCAAATACGACTTTCGAATCTGTCCGACAAGTTCCATCCATGCTTGCCGGTAGTTCAGCCAAATCCGGTAGAGACCGTCAATGCTGAAGACCGCGAGGATCGTGAAAACGGATCGGATTCTCAACATCCGGTTCAGAAGCAAGCGGAAGCTGACCAGCATAGCAAGAAAGATAAGAGAAGGAAGAAGCATATCAAACGCCGAACAAGTGAATCCAAATCACCAAAAGTTCGACGTTCTAATCGTTTGAAAGGGCAACCTCGACTAAAGTACCCAAAATAGTTTTAAGTACTCTATGGTTTGAAATTGTATTATATTAGTTTAAGGTTGTCAAATGGTTGTAAGACTTGTTTAAGCCGGGAGAGATTGTAGTGTCTGGATAGCTTTTATAGCATTAGCTACTCAATTTATAGCATTAAGGTTTCATGCTAGAGCGATCCAATGAGATCGCTCTCTTTTCATCCGACCGTTGAGCAGTACGGACGCAAGTGTACCCGTCTCCTCAAGTGCAATTAATTAATAAAGTATATATTAAAGTGAAGTGTCGTCCAGTAGTTATTAATTACCGCGTACTCCGTCCCAATATTTTAACATCCACTTAATAGTATTTTAACACAGACAAACAGACGTAACACCTTGAACGATTTTCATGGAAATCCATCGCCCAGTTCACACTACCATCACCTGGTGGAAAAGTTGCACGAATCACTGTGTTGTGCAATATCGTCAACAGAAGGCGCTAGTGTGAAACGTCAAACGCATAGAAAAACGATGCGCGCGCCTCTGGTTGTGAAAGGCACAACTATAAAAATTTAAAATGACCGTTAAAAGCGTGGTCGATGGAAATTTCGCAAGTGTTACGTCTGTTTGTCTGTGATTTTAATATCATTCTTTGTTGTAGAGCAAGTTCAGTTATTATTCTACCTTTGAGAATGTACAAATATGTGATGAAGAATAACTCATCAATTACAAGTTTTAAAATTCACTGTTATTTTATTATGCTCATGATGTTTTCTTCTGCTTGCAACTGAAATGAGTTGCATAATGAAAAATAGTTGTATAATGTTCATAATGCAACTCGTTTGAGTTGCATTATGAAAAAAAAACATTGCATAAAATTTTGTATGGAACTCATTGCAAAACTCGATTTTTTTCAGCACTTTTCCTATTTATCCAACTCGGCAAGCCTCGTTGGATAAATGTACGACTCGTGCTAAAAAAATCAACTTTTTGCAACTTGTTACATAAATAACTATAAAGTCCATCCATTTAAGTAACGTAACTTGAGCATAGGCTACGGTTCGAAAACATCTGTTTTTTTTTAAAGTTCATTAGGCCGAACAGGTCATCAGGTCCCAAAGGTTGTTAGGCCGCAAAGATCACTAAACCGAATATATCGATTGTCCCTATTCGCCCTGATGACGTTTCCGACCCAATAACCTATTTCGCCTAACGACCTATCCAGCCAAATAAACACTTTTATCCTATTTTCAGGATCAGCTTCTAAATTAAGCTATGGATGATTGAATCTAGATCACTAAAAATTACATTTTCTGCACTGTCCAAAACGGTGGTCAAATTTATCGGTGCAGAAAAACAAATACGTGGATTGTCAAATTATCACAAATATTGCAGTTTGTATATGAATGAATGTCAACTTCAAATACCTACACTAATTGAAATATTCATTCGTCGCATACCGACCCACGCTCAAAACACCCGCCCGCGCTGCAACTCACTTTTAGCACGGTGCATCTAATTGGATGGAAACGATATGCAAATCATTCCCCATTCAATTGACCATTTTCCCGAGTAATTATCTAGCTGAAACTTATCGCGTCATGGTCATCGTGAGATTGTAACGCATACTCGCTGCACTGTAAAGCATCTACCCACTCGCACTTGTCCCGTTCGTAGCCGGACGGCAGCAACAACTGCACATTGCACTTCGAAGCTCGATGCACCTGGGGAGCCACTTGACATCGAACGCAGCAAACAGTCGGTATGCAGTTTGAATAAAGATGCAGTCCGAGTCGCAGCGGGGTTCCACCGGCGTCGTCGCCGCCACTCCAAACTGGCTTAACGATCGCTTTCTGCAGGAAGTGATACGCAAAGCCAAAAACGACGGTTCGATTACGCTCTATCACGATTGCAAGATTCGACCGGGTGGCCGAGATGGTTTTGAGCATGCGAGTAATCTCTTCCGGACCACCGTTCACTATCGTCGTCGGTCCATGCCCCGGGAGCCCCGGGAGCAGGCCGTCGATTTGATACTGAAGATCGACCGGGGACTACTGAGAAGTGATGCGCAATTTGCGACGGAAATTCGGATGTACAGGGAGGTGTTTCCGGCGATGGAGGAAGTGCTGATGAAGATTGGAGAAGCGATGGACGTTCCGAAGTTTGTGTTTTGGTTGGTGAGGTATTCAGATTTGATTAATTTATTGTTCTTCGTATCGTAGGTATTTTTATTCCTCGCATGAACCGCGAAACTTGATCATAATGGAAGATTTATTCCCATCCGGATGGGTTCAAAAACGAGAATTGGATTCTTTCGATGATGGAAAACTGTGCATTGAAGCTATCGCAAAATTCCACGCAGCGTCCTACGTGATATATGAAAAGGTACGTAAACGATTTTGATTCGTTTTATATAATATCGCGTTTAGTATCATGCGGGCGTAACTACAATGATCGATTTCTCTTAATCGATTTTCTCTTTGGATTATTCCGGGCAATACGACCAATATTCGGATGATATCTCGGTGTGGTTCGATAAAGGACGACTAGGACTAGCATCTAAAACAACAAAAACAACCGAAAATGATTTGCCGGCCAAGTTATTAACCAAAGAGAAAATCGATGAAGAGAAATCGATCATTGTAGATACGCCCGTATGATACTAAGCGCGAGAATTATGTATAGTACTGGTGAGATTTAAATCCACAATTCTCAATCCGCTAAACTAATTATACAAACCTACTATTCCACGCAACAGATAACGATTCTGCAGAGAACACCTTAAAAAGTTTTTGCTATGTGGCGTAGTGGGTTAACTAGCCCTAACTAACAAATCTCGCGCTTAGTATCATACAGGCGTATCTACACACTGATCGATTTCTCTTTATCGATTTTCTCTTCGGATTATTCCGGGACCAATATACAGATGATCCCTCGGTGTATTTCTGTAACTGGCGACTAGGACTAGCTTCCAAAACAACAAAAACAATCGAAAATGTTTTGCCGGCTAAATTATTGACCAAAGAGAAAACCGATGAAGAGAAATCGATCATTGTAGATACGCCCGTAGTTCGAATTGTACCTAAAATGCGGCGGTCGTTTTTAATTTAATTTCTTTAAAATTTGTTTAGTTTTCAAATCGTTTTGTTTATATACTCCAGATTATAAGTTATTTTGACTAAATTCATTAATTATTTCCCAATTTAGTCCAAACAGCTTTCCAGCATCTC
Organism: Aedes albopictus; assembly: GCF_035046485.1. Taxonomy (NCBI): domain Eukaryota; kingdom Metazoa; phylum Arthropoda; class Insecta; order Diptera; family Culicidae; genus Aedes; species Aedes albopictus. The sequence goes on along the minus strand of NC_085138.1, from coordinate 86,922,927 downwards.
TAAAGCGAATGTTGACATCAACAAAATGACCTCCGCGATCGATTTGCTGATTGAATTCCTGTGTAATCAACCCGGCTGCAGCCAAATGGGAACGAAATTGCGTTCCCTAAAGCCGCATTTCCAGAACAAACTCAAACAGCTCTACAGCCCACCAAATTCCAACCACTTCATCAGCGTTCTCAACCATGGTGACCTGGATGTAACCAACCTTTGGTACAGAACCCATCCGGACAGTAAAGTGACAATGATTGACTTTCAAAGCTGTCACTGGGGAACGCCTACCGTCGACTTGCTTGGACTGCTTGATTTGGTTCTGGATCGTACGGCGAGAAGAACCCAGAGCGATCGCTTGATTCGAGAATATTACGAAGCATTTACGGGTTATCTTGCTCGGATGGGGTATCGTGGAACGCCATACAACCTGCAGGGACTCGTGAAGGAGCTACGACGATGTATCGTTCTCGGTAATTCAACCTTAAACTTTCGTTTCATTGTTTGAAGTTTCTGATTGCTATACGTTTCAACAGAACTACTGCACCTGGCTATGCGGTATCAACGAAAGAACGATAGTAGTGCAAACGAAAATCGAGTGGACAGAAGTACTATCGATACCGAAACACAACAGGATCTGAGCGAGTTATTGCGTAGAGGACTTCTGGATTAAAATTTGTTCCATCATTTAACGGTATTGAGAGCAGGGAAACAAAATAATAATAGAACAACTGCACCTTTGTTGTGAACATTGTCTATCATAATAATAAAAATAAACTACAATAATGTGGTCTCAGCGAAGGTAAATAAAAACACCTTGGTCTCAGCTGCCTTAAACTCATGTCTCACATTGATGTGAGCGCGCCAATCCAACGTGGTTAGCGGTCTACGCCACTGGGTCTACAAGTTGTCCGTCCTTCAGATTTTTTTTTTCTAAAATCTGCCGCCGCCGCAGGGTGAACATCTGATTCATCGTCGGTCTGCTCCTCAATTGTTCTCAAAATTTCGGGTAAAAATGTGTGCACTGAATTAAAAAGTTTAGTGATTTGCACTTTGTGGCAGGAAAAAATGCGAAAATTTCGAAGAGTTGTCACAGGCTCAATTTGGGGTACATGTGACTTTTTTTCGTGACAGTGCATCAGTTAATGTATATTTTCTTGCAATACAATATAAAAAGAAGTTTATTTGAGTTTAACTTGTGATAATATAAACCGGAAAAGTGAATATTCATAAACTGCACGTCCAATTGTCATAAGACATGGCTCATATACTAAAAGTTTTAATTAATTTTTTATTGATTGTATTCAGCGTATGCATGTACTGTAAAAGTTGATGATTGAAATGAAAAAAAAAAATTAAAAAAATTTTCAGAAAATTAGCCTGTTTGAGAACATGCAACATCAAAACATAGAGTGGTTAACGTCAAATAGACGGAAGCGTGGTTTCAAGTTAAAAAATAATTTCGTTTTTTTTTTCCTGCCGCATACTGTATGAGCTGATACTACTGTTCACCAGGGATGCCATATATGTATACAGATTTTCGAGCTTCCGTACCGATTTAGTTTTATATAAGATACAGATTTTTTGACCTAGAGGGGCTTTTTCACCTTTTTCAGATTTTTGAAAAGAATGACACAGATTTTTTTAAAACCATCTGGCATCCCTGCTGCTCATTACCGTGTTTTAGAAGTTCGGTTGGAAGTTCGTCCTTCTCAGCAGCCTCGTTGTTCTTCAGTCCTCTAATGATATTGCTTTTTTCTTGCGTTAGAGGTTCCACAGCCTGTCCGTCGTTATCAATTCGAATTTTGTCTGTCACTTAACAATTCCTCGAAGTCCTCTATCCACCTGGGAGCCACCATTGTTTTGTCTGTTTGTAGGTTTCCATCGCGGTCTTTGTGTATGGCGAGAGTAGGCGCTGTTTTTCTCCTTGGCCATTGACAGTTTCGTAAAACCTCCGCATATCATTCTGTTCCGTACTCCTTTGCACATGAACAATCATTCTTGTCATCCGTTTCTAGTTCGTCTTTGAGCCCCTATCACCTCCTGCGCTGCCCGACTTATGACTCCATGGATAGACTCCCACAGAATATTGAGATTACCGCTCTCGTTGATCTCTTTTTTCCGCTCATCCAGTACTGTCTGCTGAAAAAAGTTGGCTATTGGAACGCATCGACCGTCGGTTCCTCCAGTTCGACACGATAATTACCCGAGCCCGAGTTTTACGAACCACGTTAATCTGAGTCGATGTTGGGACCCCTAAGGGCCTAGTCTAGTCTAGTCTAGTTTACACATACACAGCCATTCATTGAAAGAATCCTGGAAAATGATAGAATCGACTACTTCTATCATTTTCTTGTCATTATCAATGCTTGCAGCACATCGGGGATGTAATTCAAGAATTGAAGCGGCCAGGCCTACTGCGCAGCGTTTTGCTGTGGATATTGATTCCATAATAAAGCTATAGAACGGGGACATCTCGTACCAACCGCTCAGCATAGTATGTAGTATAAATGTGAAGTAAATACGTCGGGAGTGACTTTGCTAAGAAAATTAATGTCACTCCGTCGATGGTCTTCCTCCTGGGATGGGACATACGCATTTAACCCTCGTGTCCTAGCTCGAAAGCCTAGGCTTAAGCGCCATTACTCGCTCTCTGAAACGAGAAAAAAGCAGAGTAACGCCCTCCCCATGTAAATATAATAAAATATATATAGTATAGTAAATACCCCAAAGGAAATACATCTAATTAATTGTGATTATGGTATGGACAACAACACAATTCAAATAAGAACGAACTCACCAAATTCATCAATAAGAATGCACCACTCATAAGGTACAGAAACGGATTCCATTTCCTGCTGATCAGCCAGTTCAAATGAAGCTGAGAAAATGTTTTTTTTTTTGGCGATATTCTGCACTGCCGTTACTTGAATTTTCTAACTCAACTACCATACAAGCATTTTCAGACAAATCATATCCACACACTGACGCAGACACACGCTTGTTTTTAACGCAAATGCAACTTTCGCGGTCTTAATGCACATTACAATTTCTACAAAAATAACCTTCTTCACTTAAATTCTCTTCATTCCCTTCTTATCAACAAATTCCGTTGACAGATTCCTCTGTGAAACATTTCATCAATGAGTCTTCTTCCAACAACTCGAGTCATCCCTTGCTGGCCACTTGCTAGAATCTTCTCACAACATTTCCGTCAGAATTCCATTTCAATTACTTCATCAAATAGCTTTCCCGGCGCGATCTGAAGGAGCCACACCAGTCGCATCACGAATATAAAAGCCTGCGGCTGATAATTTGTTCCAGCTTTGGATTATCCCATTGGACCCATTGCTAACACTTAAAGGACACCACGACAGAAGTAATAATTGAAAAAAGATAAAACTATCCGCGGAATTGATCAAACAAATGACAGGCAGCACGACAAAAACACCTGCAACACCTCTACATATTGATGACACTGCTCTGTGAAATAACCAATACGAAACACATTTGCGTCTTCAGTTCCGCACTTTGTGAAGGGTCCGTGAATCGTCATCCACTTTATCAACCCACCTAGCTCGCTGCGCACTACGTCTTCTTGTACCGGTCGGATGACTCTGGATAACCATTTAAGTCGAGTTGCTATCCGTCACCCTGATGACGTGACCCACCCACCGGAGCATCCTTTTTTTTGTGTCGACGATGTTGTGTTCTCTTAACAGCTGATGCAGTTCGTGGTTCATTCGCCTTCTCCAATACCCGTCTTCAATCGGCACTAAGCCGTTGATGGTACGCAACACCTTCCGTTCGAAAACTCCAAGGCTGCGTTGGTCCTCTGCGCGTAGAGTCCATGCTTCGTGTCCAAAGAGGATTGACGGTCTAATCATCGTTTTGTAGATAGTTTACTTCGTGTTCTTCGGAATCCAAAGCAAAAAACGGTGCAGTGCCAGTGATATCCAGATGTCCACTCTTCCCGGGAAGGGAATTTCGTGGAAAATATCCTATATCCCTTTCGAGACGAACCAGCACAATTGTGCTGTTAGGCGGTAACAGGTTTGCAAACATTTTTCATCTGCTTAGGCTTTATTTAAAGTGATGTAGACTGTTTCCACAATTCAGCCATTACTTATACTTGTATGTGTGTAAACAAACTTTAGTTTACGTTGCCTGTGGGATTTACCACAACAAGGTAAACAAAAAGTGGACAAAAACCGTAAAACATGGAAAAGTTTTATCTGTCGCATATTTTTTATTTCCTATTTATCTAAGTAGTGAAAGCTAGAAATCAAAAGTCAAAGAGTAGATCTTTCAAATGAGGAGAAATAATTGTTGTTTTGTTGTGAAATCTAAGAGTTCTGGAGAGCCAAAATTGAGCCATTTGTATGGAGATTTCACTTTTTTGTGCTCCGTCCCGAAAGGGATATGGAAAATTACAAACAATTGTAAGATCACTTGGAGCAAGAATAATTTTGTCCCAACGCACCGAGAGTGGAAACAACAAGGTGTGTGTTGAATTGCGGTTCACAGGAGTTTCCTCTAGTAGACCGAGTACCCGTAACCGGTAGGTGCAAGAAATTGCTCTTGTTTAAGGTCAATGTGTAGTGGGGCAACGTCAAAGATAACTTCGAGCGCTGCCGTGGAAGTTGGAGAGAACGCTCCAGACATCGCCATTCAGCACACCCTTTGGAGATGGCCTAATTTTGATTGGACCGTTCTCACTTCGCCCTTCTGCCACCACACAAGACATCCATAAGCCAATATTGGCCGAACCACAGTTGTGTAAATCCATTTGATATACTTGGGTTTTAGACCCCAAGTTGTACCAAAAGAACGCCGGCATTGCCCGAAGGCCATACAAGCTTTCTTGATTCTGAACTCAATGTGAGGTGTCCAGGAAAGCTTGGAATCAAAAATGACTCCAACGTATTTTACCTGTTCAGTCACATCGATTTCAGAATCAAAGAGACGCAAAGTTCGAACGCCATTACGGTTTCGCCTTTCCGTGAAAAGAACAATAGATGTTTTACTCGGATTAACCGAAAGGCCATATTGGCGACACCAACCCTCAACTACCTGAAGGGCGCTTTGCATCAGGTCAATTTCCTAATCCCTGCTAGACGCAATGTCGAGAAGAGATATCGGTTTTTAAGCATTTGGTGAAACCAATTGGAAATTATTGGAGATATACCATGACTCCGTGCGGCTTCCAATATGGCATCAATAGGCACGTTGTCAAAGGCACCCTCGATATCTAAGAAAACACCCAGACAAGACTGCTTCTGAGCGAAGCTTTCTCGATATCGTAAACAACCTTGTGTAAAAGAGCCACAGTGGACTTACCAGATTGGTAGGCATGTTGGTTCACATGAAGAGGCACGTTGGCCAGATGAACATCACGGATGCGATGATCCACAATGCGTTCTAAGCATTTGGAGATTTGAAAGGAGCAAATCTATTAAGAGCCCACTCAATCGATTCTATAGTTACAATACTCCGAGCCAAAGCTAAAGAATCATAACTACAAGAAAAGACATCAGGTTAATCCGAAAATGTAATATCCACACATCCAGGGAAGTGTGTGCTGAATAAGCATTCCAGAACGTCCTCATCAGAGGAAGTCAGATCGCCATTTGGCAAACGAAGTTCGTTCACTCTGAAATCCTTAGATTTCGCAAGGATTTTATTTAACCGACTGACTTCACTCAAACTGGAAACATTTGTACAAAGGTGTTTCCAGCCGGATCGTTCAGCAGACCGGAGAGCTTTCCTGTAGGCCTTGCGAGCCGACCTGAAAGCCTTCGAACCAGCCGAACGTCGTCTTTTCCAACTCTTTCTACATTGTTTCCTGAGTTTCGCCAGATCAGAGTTCCACCAAGGGGTTCCTCTTATGATCTTCACAGACCGTAGAGGGCATGCTTCTTCAAAAGCTTCCATGATGAAGGTCGTTGTAGTATCAACGGCATCATCTAAATCACCTGGAGTGTCAATAGATGGTGAGTATTCATGAAATTTGGCCGCAACCAAATCATAAATCAGTAAAAAGATCCCAGTTTGTTGACCCAGGATTCCTGAAACGCAATGTTTGCGAAGTAACATTTAAGTGTTCAAAAAAGAAGTAGCGATGGTCAGATAAAGATTCCTCATCTGACACATGCCAATTGGTCAGCTCGTGACTAATTCTGCTAGAGCAAAGCGTTATATCTAACACTTCCTCTTTAGCAGATACCATGAAGGTTGGGCGGTTGCCTATGTTAAGTAATGCAAGGTCTGTGCTACTTAAGTATTCCATCAAACTGGAGCCTCTCAAGTTAATGTCTGAGCTGCCCCAGATGATATGGTGAGCATTAGCATCACTGCAAACAATTAGCGGAAGGCTTTTTGATGTACAGTATGCGATGGCTTGTTTGAAAGCATCCGTAGGGGATGGTTCATCATGCGGTAAATAAACCGAACAATAGACGTATTTCTTTCTTAGGTTTCCAACAGATACATCAATTGTGATAGCACACATCTCTGGTGATTAGTTCAGAGATGAGTGTAGCAACTATTGCGTTGTTGACAAGCACACAGGCTCGAGGCATGACACGCGAGTTTGCCATTTCATGTTTACTGAAAGTAGCAAAAACCGGGTTCACAAGGTTTCCTAGATAGAAATTTCCCTTACGAAAGTAAGGTTCTTGTACCAAGGCCACTTGGGCTGTATCATTTTGCATAAGTCTGCAAAGATTGATCATTGCTGTTTTTTTATGCTGAAGATTGATCTGAGCTATCCTAACCGTAGCCACTGCCCAAACTAGGCAAGATTAAACTCTTCGGAACAACAGCACAACAAAGAACAGCAACAACAAAACCAGATCGGTATCGATTGGAAAACGCCAAAGGCGAGGATACACAGAATACACTGTGTAAATCGCATAATGCGAAACCATATAGGTGACAATTCAAAGCATAAAGCCGCATCACACCGTGAATTAGGGGTCACCTGTTCGTTGATTCTTACCACCGGAACAGGCGGTCCTTAGAGTTATTCTTAGCCAATTGAGACAATCGCTACCGACACTACACAGCTAGCTAGACTGATCGAGAAAAGAAGTTAATATTGATGGTCAACTTCATACGGACTCGACCAGCCGGCAGAAGAATTCGTCTACGAGGTAGACGATAACGTGAGCCGTAAAATACGAAGGCGCGTCATCAGTGGAAGTCGTGCCTACTACACGGGCTCCAGAAGAAACTGTGGTCAGAAAAGATCCAACCCCCCCCCCCCCCCCTTCGCACAAAATGTACCATGTACAAGACGCTAACAATACCGGTGGCCTCTACGGACACGAGACAAGGACAATGCTCGAGGAGGACCATCAAGCACTCGGAGTTTTCGAGCGACGCGTGCTAAGGACGATCTTCGGCGGCGTGCAGGAGAACGGTGTGTTGCGGCGAAGGATGAACCACAAGCTCGCTGCACTCTACGGTGCACTGTGGCTGATTTCGTCATTTTAGCGCGCTTAATTAATAACTTTTTAACTATGGCGTTTAGCGTCATGGTGTCTTCGAGAAAGTTTTTCACTATCACAAGGAGCTTCTTTTGAACTATTGTGGAAATTGATCAATCCCCCATCTTACAGCCTCTAACAGTTTTATGACTTTGGCTTTCTTAGAGAGACAATTACTTTTACTTTCACATGCTTAAATGGAAATTTGCATATACACTGAAACCTCCATTTAAGTCGATTCATGGCTGATCGAAAATAATTTTTACCTTACAAGCAATGACAAAACTATAGACTATTATATTTTTTAAGACTTCGCATGACTAAGGAAATTTGTCAAAAAATATAAAACTGTATAGTTTAGTCATTGCCTGCACGGTAAAATTTATTTTCGATCAGCCATGCATCGACTTAAATGGAGGTTTCAGTGTAGCTAAGTTACATCCCAACTAACATTTTTGCTGTATAAGAGCTTAAACGAGCTTTCTTCCAAAATCATTTGCTCCATAAGCTTTTATGCAGCTACTTTTGTTAGTAGGGATATGCTTGAAATATGGCCCGAAAAACTATAAAACCGTTAGAACTACTTTATTTTTGAAATTAGCGGCATGTCATGTTAGGCAAAATTGTGTATTTTACCATTATCTACAACTTTGTAGAACATGAGAAAAATGTAGAATCAGTTATTAGAAAGTTATTGCGAAAACCCCATTTTCAAGGGGTTATTCATAGAAAATGTAACGATCCTGAAAAGTAACAAAGTTGCAAACTTGGCGCCTTCGACAAAGTTGCTTCAATCAACATTTTCTATAACTTTTGTGAAGACGTCAACCTTGTATCTTGAAAAATTCAAAAAATAAATTTTCTATCTCACTTTTAGAGGGATTGATCAATTTCCACAATAGTTCAAAAGAAGCTCCTTGTGATAGTGAAAAACTTTCTCGAAGACGTCATGGTGTCTAAGCGCTATCGTAAAAAAAGTTAATAATTAAGGGCGCTAAAATGACGAAATCAGCCACTTTGTGGTGAACCCAACACCCTGAAAGTGCCAAAAGCTGGACGGATACGGTGGGCAGGACATGTTGCAAGAATGCTGGACAACTCCCTGCGTCGGCGTGACCGACGTTGGAGAGAAGCAGCTGCAAATCGAGTATTATGGCGGCAAATTGTTGATTCAGTGTTATCATGAATTTGATGTTGAACTAAATAAATGGATGAATGGGCGTGATTTAGTGTAGAGAGCGGCAGCCTTTGAATCGAGTATTGTGGCGAACTGTTGTTGATTATGTCATATCTGAAATATTATGTTGAGCAAATAAATGCATGTTTTTGTGTATAGGAAGGAAATTTATGATTGCATGATTTATTTTGTGAATAGCTTGATAAATTTGGAATATTTACAACCAGCAAAACGGTTTTCGTCTAATGATTAGAACAAAGGATGTCCGAGCCCACGATAACTTGAGCGATGGTAAAGAATAATCCGCTAACCTTTCGAGAGCGCTTCCCTCGTTTGTCATGTTTATCTCATTAAAAAGTTTGATTTATGACGTTTAATTAATCATCACCCTGTCTTAAGTCAACCCATGCTGTCTTACCCATAGCAGCGAAGGAAAAAAAATTATGTTTAGAAAATCTAAATCATTCACCCCGTTAATGAGTCAACCGGTAGAATGGTGCGTGGATAATCGTTCTTCTTCGGTTAGGAACGCTCAATTGGCTTCTTTAACGGTGTTGAGATAATTTGATATTCTGAATCTGCATGTCAAACTGAGCCGAAATACAAATTTTCATGAATTTTGAAGCCCGGGAACCTATTTAAAAATCAATTTGAAGTTTGTATGGGAGCGATTTGTCGAATCACCCCTCGTCGGATTTTGTACTGGGCGGAGCTGTCAAACAATTGCCCAGCTGTCAAAAGGTGATTTCAAAAAATTGCTTTGAAATTGATTTTAGGTACCAAAATAAGGTTCTAAAAATCTGGAAAAAATCATAGTGGCTCAGAAAAAGGTGCTCTTTCGTTTAAAAGCAAAAAATCAATATATTTTCTAAAATTTAAAAACCCAATTCCACTTGGACCGTGATTTTGCAACGTATTTTTATGGGAAAATCTCGTACCGTGCAAATTTAACTTAGGCTGCCTTGAAATCATTTCGATGATTAATGCATCACCTTTTCGTCGTCCCATATTGGTGGGCACCCGGCACGGAAACATAATTTAATTTGAATTATATTGCTCATTAAGAATCCGCAACGTCAAGGGGTGCGCAGGAAATTGGCCTTTTATGACGGGTCATATTTTCCCAAAGCGTCGCCATCATCGTTGCGTATAATTTAGCGCATAACAATTTTGGTTTCATTACCCTCCCCTCCCAATAACTACTCACTACTGAGCGAAGTTCGGTGAGTTCTCTGATGCTCAAAGGCGTCAATTGCGACGGCAACTCAAATAAGTGTACATAATTCATTATTCAAACGACTGGCGACGTCTATGGTAGAAAACTCACTCACCTGGAAGGCTGCTGGACACTTTTCTTATCTTTCCGGGTGCTTTCCCTCGAGTTGGAGTTCGTTGATAGCGTGGAGTCGTTTCGATTGAGCGATAAGGCCTGCTGCACTCCGCACCGCACTAACGACAGCGGTTTCAGCGTTACACTGTGGAGAGAGGGAGTTCGAGAATGACAAATACACTTGAAAGGTGGTACTTGGACCACACTGAACGGCGGCAACTAACCTGGCTTCCTTCCGCGGTGAACCGTTCCTACTGTTAAGCGTAGCGTTTTTATTTACAATGACGGTGGCCGCCACGTTGGGGCTTCCAGGTGGACTCGCGTTCGCCGCCAGCACGTCGCCTATGCTGGAGGGCGCGTAGCCCGAGTCGTGATTGCCGTTCGGATCGGAGGGAATCTGCGTTGTCGTTATCTGGGCCATCACACTGCCAGAATGGAAAAGGCGGTTTTTTTTGGGAAGAAACAGGGGAAATACAATTCAATTAGCGGAACGATTGCGTGATGTAGACATATGTATTTCGTGAAACAAGAAAACAATTAGAACAGCAACAGAGTAATATAAAAGGTTTCACACCGCATGCATAAACAAACAAATGAAACATTATAAAGACCATACAAACAAAATCAAAATTGATGCCTTATGCCTAGCATTTGTAATAACATAAGATTATATACATAATTCATTGACATTTATCAGTAAATATTGTAATAAAATACACTCAGTCTAAGGCAGCTATCATGCTTATGTGGCAAATTTGCTTAAAATAATTTGGATCAATAGAAAAACGATACAGTCGCCTGTTTTAACACTACTTCTACAGAGTAAGTCCTGCGACTCAGATCGATTTCGGATTTTCATTACAGCGGACGATTATTTTCTACCTTTCTTAACATTCTCCTACCCCCGCAGCATATTACACTATCGAATAATACCCTAACTATCAACATGAAGTAGTCATAGCAGGTATCCCGGAAAATTATCTGGGGGAATCCAGTCTCAGGGAAAATCCTACGAGGAATATCGAAAGATATCCTTGAAAGAATCCAGGAGGACTCACATCAGAAGTACTCAAAGGAATCCTGGATACAATCTATGTAAGAATCCTGGAGTAAGTCCTTGAGTGAATCCCTGAAGGAGTCGCAGAATAAATTTGGGAAGGATTCCCGAAAGGATTTCTGGAAGAACCGTCTCGGAAAGATTCACTGAAAGGATCTAGGAGGAAATCCCTGAATGAATCCTAGGAAAAATCCCTAATGAAGGAAACAAAAAATACTGTTAAAATCCAGAAGAAATCCTCAAAGCAATCCTTAAATAAATCTCCTGAAAAAAATCCGGAGTTAATCCCGAAAGCAATGCATAAAGCAATCCCAGAAAGAAGAGTTCTGGGGAAGGTTTCTGAAACAATCCTAGAGGAATCCATGAAAAAGCCTAGCAAAAATTTCAAAAGCAATCATTTAGGAAGAACAATAATTAGTGTAGGAATCCCGGGAGAAATGCCTGAAGGAATCCCTGAATACCTGGAAGGACCCTTGGAGTAATCATAAAAGAATCTCGGGAGAAATCCTGAGGAAAATCGGGATCACTTTCCAATGGGGAAGAACCAATAAAGGCATCGTGAAGGAATCCTTGAAATGATTCAAGGGAAGAACTACAGGAATATCTCTCCTCCCAGAAAGCCAGAAAGAATCCTGGAATCTGATGCAATGTTGAGAATCATCCGTGAAGGAATCCCGGAAGTAAATCAGGGAAAATCATTGCAATAATCACAGGAGCAATCCTTGATGGAGTTCCGCAATGAATTCCATACAGCAATCCCGGGAGGAAAGCATAACGAAACTCCTGAAGGAATTCATGGAGAAATCCCTTAAGAAAATCTGATAATGATCCATGAAGATATCCCGGAGAGAATCCTGAGAGGATTACCGGGGAAATTCGCTGAAAGAATTTCGAAAAAAAAAAATGCAAGAAATCCTTTGAAAAGTTTCAGGAGTAATTAATGAAGACTGTTGGTGGCAGTAGCTCCTCTCTGGAGCCACCAAATAATGGTGTCAGTACAATCTTCCAATTGGCAGCACGATTGGTGCGGTGTTGTATTCCTCTTGCGGTGGGACTAGACTAGTGATCGTAGGCCTAATTGTACTTGTGGGCCAAAATTGAATTTTGAAAAGAGACTGCGGGCAGCAAGTCGTTCAAAAGTTTATTTTCTACAATTTTCAAGATTCTACACAAAATCCAATAAGAACAAGAGCAAAGAACCAAACAACCTGGAATTATCAGGAGATTTTTTTTCACTTGCAAAAATCCCGAAAATCGTAAAGAATTAAAGACAAGGTTTGTAGTTCTTGGTATTAAGGGGTTATATACACTTCCGATCAAAAGTTTGGGGTCATCATTTTTTAGGCCCATATCTCCGCCAATTTGCGTCCGATTTCAAAACCCTAGGTTTCATTCAAAAGATAATTAGTCAAAGAAACTTTTAACATGATTTAAAAGAAACTTAAAAAAAAATTGTATGTAAACTTTACCCAAAGTTGCCAAATTTTCTAAAAAATGAATATAAACTTACGACAGTCTCGCTGGAAGTTGGGTCAACCAAATTCAACCCTCAATATGGTGTTTGGGGTCACTTTCGTAAAACTTGGAAAAGTGATTTTATGATATCTTCATCATCTATAGTTCAATTTTATTTTTTTTTTGGCTCATTTAATAGATAATTGACTAAATTTACGTTTGATGTCTTTAACTTAACTTATTTAATGATTTTTGTGTATAAAAATGTTATGTACCACTATTCAAAAAATGAGGCAACTTTACGTTAAGTTTTAGTATGTAAATTTCAACAAATATGTGTGGTTCGATGTCTATGCAGTAAGTATCATTCATTTGGTTTCAAATAAGCCAAGAAGAATAAAAATTGAATGAAAGATGACAAAGATATCAACAAATCACTTTTCCATGTTTTACGATAGCGACCCCAAACTTTTGGCCGATACATCATTTTGAGGGGTGACCCCAAACTTTTGGTCGATGACATCAAGGATTAATTTACTTAATAACTATTTTTCTAAATTTTTTAGCTAAGTTCTTAAAAAAGAAGTTGAATGCTAATGGAAAATGGGCTATATTATCGCTCTCATCATAAAATTTGGTCGACCCAATTTCCAGCGACACTGCCGTAAGTTTATATTCATTTTTTAGAAAATTTGGCAACTTTGGGTTAAGTTTACATACAATTTTTTTGAAAAAGTTTCTTTTAAATCATGTTCAAAGTTTCTTTGACTTATTATCTTTTGAATGAGACCTAGGGTTTTGAAATCGGACGCAAATTTGCGAGATATGGGCCTAAAAAAATGACATGTTTTTTAGGGGGTGACCCCAAACTTTTGATCGGGAGTGTATGTTAAGATCGAGCACAAAATCGAGTTTTTTTTTATTCTTTTATCTTAAAGTATGGGTTCTTGAGAATGTTGTGTCAAATTTTCAAAGAGATCCAAGCAGTACAAACAAAAAAAAAGCGTGTTGCGCCTCGCTCCCTTATGGGCGCATAGTGCAAACTTGAAACTTTAAACACGATTATCTCGGAATTATGTTTTTTTTTCAAAAACGTCGATGTGGTGACTACGATTGCGAAAACCGTTCTCAACCGATTTCAACATTTTTTTTTTAGTGTTCGCTATTTCTGTGTCGTGTCCTTGAAGGTTTTTAAGACTTCTCGTGGATTTTTAGAAATTTCAGAATGATTTGTAGAGATTTCGGGGTTCTCGCAAGAAATTCCGAAAAACTGCCCGGAGATACTGTTATAGAAATTTTTGATGATTTTTCATAAAGTTTCTCTTGTGCAAATTCTTACGAAGTCAATAAATAAAACTGAAGACATGATTTTCTGAGCAATTGTGTGCAAATATGTGTAGCTGATTTAAAACAGATATTTAAAAAAAATATTCTAAAGAAATTTAGGAGAAATTAAGGTAGTTTCAAAGAATTTGAAGTGCGCTTCAGGGGAATTCCAGTAACGTTCGGGGAGGTTTAAAATTTGTTTTATAAATATTAAGCCATTTAAGAGGGGTTTCATGATGATTTGGAGAGTTCAAGATCCATGGAGGTATAAGGACGTTTGGAAGAAGTCTGTAAGGCATAACGTAGGTTAAACGTAACGGCATTAGACATAACTCAAGGAACCAAAAATTCTGCATCACATGGAAAATTGTACTTTCAAATTCCACGAAGTTCAGATAAAGTCCCGAATGAATCTTTCTTGCTGCCAAAGAGGCTAACGATGAGCCTTGCTGGAACCTCACACACAATTTTTGGCAAGCTTGATAGCTGCTTAATATGCTACTCAAAGTTTGGTCTGAACTTTCAAGCTCATGGAAATTCAGTTCAATATCATTGTGTTTCAAGGAAAATTATTTATGCCTAACTTACTTCTTAAACATTTTTGAAACGCCCCTGAGACACTCTGGAAGTTACTGAAATGCTCCTGGATTTTGAAACTTCTTGAGACTCCTTGAAATCCCCTAAAACACCCTGAAACGTCTCTGAGTGTCTCTGATCATCCCTGAAGCTTCTGAGACCCCTTGAAACGCCCCTGAGATCTCCTGGTTCTTCTCCAAAACTCCCTGTTACCCCTAGGAACCCTCTAGACTCCCTGAAACGCCTCTCTGATAATTCTCAAAATCTCCTGAGACTCCATGAAGTGTTCTTCAGAATTCACCTTGAAACTTCCTGGAAATTCTTGAAAGCCCACTGCATCGCCCGTGGGACTGCCTGACACGCTCCTGAAACCACTTGAACCGCCTTTGAACTACCTGAAAGCCCCTGAAACGCCCCTGAGACTTCCTGGAAGTCCCCGAAATGGTACTGAAACGCACCGAGACCCCTGAAACGAGCATAGTATTTGTAGGGCATTGTTACCAGAGATGCCAGATTATTTTATCAAAAATCTGTATTAATACAGATTTATCCGTATCGCCGTAAGTCCTAGATTTCAATAGAAACTAATGAAAATTTACAACTTTTTGACGGATTTTTCACTGGTTTTTATGTTCTTAAAACATGTGGGAAAATGCACAAATTTTCATAAATTCTTCAAATTTCAAGCAGCAATTTA
Source organism: Aedes albopictus (assembly GCF_035046485.1). Classification (NCBI taxonomy): domain Eukaryota; kingdom Metazoa; phylum Arthropoda; class Insecta; order Diptera; family Culicidae; genus Aedes; species Aedes albopictus. The sequence continues at coordinate 86,907,828 of NC_085138.1, read as the reverse complement.
TAAAATTGTCATTGATTTTTTTGAAAATAACTTCAAATTTTATGCTTTCTGGAGAAATCTGTATCACATTTTAAAAATCTGTGTTTTTCTGTACTCTGTATCTTGTCTGCATAGAAGGGCAAAAATCTGTATAATACAGAAAAATCTGTATATCTGGCATCTCTGATTGTTACAAACACTGTGAAGTCATAAAAATACCTAAACTATTTATTAATTCTCCTGATCTGTAGCAAATGCCTTATAAACTTGAGAACTTAAAAAACCACTCTTGCAAGTACACTGGAACCTCTTTTTATGCACATGGCTGGGACTGCATAAACTTACAATGTTCATAAATTAAAAAAGGCATAAAAAGAGGGAATTGTATGCATAAATTAAGTTCGGGCTATAATGAGGGAATTTAGTTCGAAAGAACAGGTCTTGCTCCTGGGAATTTGAGGCGGAGCTAAGGGGATTTCCAGAAACTTCCCAAAAAGATTAACCCGTTTGACCCCGGATAAAAAATAAAAGTTCAAAAAATAGTCAACAGCCCTTTTCTCAACAGAATTCTACCAAATTTTGAACACAAACTCGCACAACACTATAGTTTCGGAAATATACGGGATCAACATTTTCTTGGACTTCTGGACGGAGTAAGGCCGGTGGATCACTGAGTCGAGTCGGGCAAAAAAGAGGCCAAGTACGATATGCACCCCCATAACTTTCTTCATAACGAGGTTTATCAATGGGAGTTTGCACATTCCGTTGCCTCATGATAGTTGATGTTGCTACAGGTTTGAATTGGAAATTTTCCGATAGGTTTCTTTTGAGCTCTTGAGGTATTCAAAATTTCTGAAGCATTCAAGTCTTCATTCGCGTTTGTTGTTTTCAAATGAAATTAAACACGAGATATTATTCCCTTATGGACCCCATAGGTTATCGGAGACGTCTTTAGAACATGTGTTGCCCTTGTAGTACTATTAGTATTTCCTGAATATCTTGATGGATTGTCCAAATCCGTCCTTACAAAACATGAACACTTCAAGTAATCACCAAGGATTATTTTCATTTTTTTTATCGCTCTAATTTGCATCAATACTTGAACATCTGTATAATGTTTGTTATATCAATGAACAGTAGACAGAGGACGATCTAATTGAAACCATGCCTTGACAACAGAGAACCGTAGATGGACTACACCCGAGCAAAGGCGGATAACAAAGTGATTTCACTTTGATAATTAACCGCATTATCGGTGTTATCATTTTGTTACTTTTGTTATCATCTTCTCCAGTTGATGACAACCAGATGATAACAAATTTAGTTATCGGTAATTTTGGTCTATCGCGATAACATAAAAATACAAAATGATAACATAATATGCTATCTGTTCCCAAACACATATTTCAAAGCTTTCTCAAAACTGAGAGTCTGATGAATCTGGAATCTAAAAATAGATTCTCCTTTCCACCTTCAATGTGACTGTAGTACGAAAGTGTAGCCTCTAGTTACTCTCACACTCACTGAGTCCCATTGGTATAGGGGCTATCGGCTGCGACGGACAATCAGTCGATCAGGGTTCGAGACCCGTCTGGGTGCAATAGTTGAAGACATTGGTTATAAATTATAAGAAACTTTTTTCAATTGCTGATGATGTCGGTAAAGTAGATTTTTAATATTTTGGTCGATAAAATAACTCTGAATGATAACTAATTGATAAGGTACACCGGGGCAAGTTGAAACGGGTGGGGCAAGATGAAACAGCGGGTTGACATTATGTTTTCTAATGATGATAAATAGTTTGATCGCCATATCACATAGTTTTTGATTCAAACAATCTTTCAGCGAAGGACAAATTTCCAAATTGTATTGAAATCTATTTCAAAAGTTCGTGTTTCATCTTGCCCCACCCGTTTCAACTTGCCCCGGTGTACCTTAACAAAACCAGTTATCAATCAGCTTTATTTTTTCATGTTGATAACTAAATGTAATGATGAACAAAATATTGTATAACACAATTAGTTATTAACTTGAACTCAATGATAGCATAACTTCTTATCATGTTGGTATTCGAGAAGAAAATTTGAGTTATCATTTTTGTTTTGTTGGCTCTTAATTCAACCTTAATGATAACAAACTCAATTATCAAATGAATGATAACCAGGTAACAGAAATTGTTATCATTTAGTTATCCGCCTTTGCTCGGGCAGTTAGACCTATTTGCATGCGAAAAACAACGGTTAGCTCCAGAAACCAATACTACATCGAACAGGAGTAAGTAAAGCCTCGACTAGATTCCTGTGTATCCGGGATGGCCTGGCTGAAGTCAGGCCTTGCGGTCATTGAGCTGTAGATAAACTGTAATGACATGTTTTACCTCTGTGGAACCTCTGTGCGCTACATAAACTCATATTCTATCATGTGTCAATAAAAAGGTCTCGCACAACCATTCCTTGGAAAATTTGATGACCTAATCGATGTCATGCCTTGACTTCAGAGAACCATAGACGGACAACAATGAGAGTTTTATGCACGCGGAAAGCAATGGTTAGCTCCAGAAACCAATACTACATCGAACTGGAGTAAGTGAATGCCTTGACTAGATTCCTGAGTGACTGGGATGGCTTGGCAAAAGTCAGTTGTAGAGTTGTAGATGAAATGTAGTCACATGTTATACCTGTGTGGAATCCCTGTGCACTTCATAAACTCATATGTCACCATGTGCCAATGAGCAAGTCTCTCAAAACTATTTCTAGGGAAATTTGATGACCTAAGCGAATTCATGCCTTGACTACTCCTACTCTTGTTCGATGTGTTTCTGGAGACAATTGTTATTTTCCGCATGCAAATAGTGTATGAAGAGTCGGTAATGGGGAGGGTTTAACAACTGACCCCACCCCCCCAGTGCACGGGCTTGCTAATTGAAGGTCATATACGGTTCTCTGTAGTCATGGCTTAAATTTGCTTAGTTTATCAAATTTCACCAAGAATAGTTTTGAGAGACCTGCTCATTGACACATGATGGATTATGAGATTATGTAGATCAGAGAGGTTCCACACTGGTAAAACATGTGATTACATGTCATCAACAGCTGAAGGCCTGACTTCAATCAAGATATCCAGAGTACTCAGGAATCTAGTCGAGGAATGCACTTACTTCAGTTCGATGTAATATTGGCTTATGGGGCCAACCGTTGTTTTCTGCGTGAAAAAAATCTTGTTGTTGTCCATCTACGATTCTCTGAAGTCAAGACATGACTTCGCTTAGGTCATCAAATTTTTCTAGGAATAGTTTCAAAAGACCCATTCCCTGACACATGATGGAATGTGAGTTTATGTAGGTAACAGAGATTTTACACAGGCAAAACATGTGATTACAGTTCACAGCTTATAGAACTCAAGGCCTGACTTCAATCAAGATGTCCCGTGTATTCAGTAATCTAGTCGAGGATTTCACTTACTCCTGTTCGATGTAGTATTGGTTTCTGGAGCTAACCATTGCTTTCCGCGTGCATAAAACTCTCATTGTTGTCCATCTAAGGTTCTCTGAAGTCAAGGCATCACTTCGCTTAGGTCATCACATTTTCCTAGAAATAGTTGTACCAGACCTTTTTATTGACACATGATAGAATATGAGTTTTTGTAATGCACAGAGGTCACAGAGGTTTGTGTTCAAAATTTGGTTGAATCCTTTTGAGAAAAGGGCTGTTGGCTATTGTTTGAACTTTTATTTTTTACCTGGGGTCAAACGGGTTAAAAAAAAGAGAGTTGCAAGGGGCTCCAGGGGCGTTTTAAGTGGTTGTTTCAGAGATCTGAAGAGCCTTTTCAGAGCGTTCTACCAAAATCTGTTGGCGTTTCAATGGGATTTTGGTCAATTCAAGGGCATTTCAATAGTATTAAGGGGGTTTCAGGGACGTTTCAAGGGGCTTTAAGGGCAATTCAAGGGATTTCAGGAGCTTTTAAAAAGCGTTGCAAGAGGTTTAAGGGGCGTTTAAGGTATTTCAGAATCATTTAGGAAAGTTTCAGGGTGTTTCAGGAACATTTTAAGGGCGTTTCTAGAGGTTTATGGGGCGTTTGATAGCATTTTTGGGGCTTTTCATGAGGTTTTCTTGTGAGATTAAGAGGGTCAACGGACCCTAATAAAGGCGTCCAAAAGGATTTCAGAGGCATTTTAAATTGATTATGAGAGCGTTTCAATGGGAATACGGAGATTTCAGGGACGTTTCAAGGCATTTTAGGCCAGTGTCGTATCAGGGGGTTTCTAGAACACTTTCGAATCAATCATTTCTGGGGCGTTCCAAAAGATGTTGTGATGGGGTCTCTGAAACTTCTTGAAATGCTTCCAAGATCCCACTGAAACTCCCTCGGACCCAATGTTACACACCTGTGACGGTCCAAAACACCCGAAAACTCCTCCTTAACGCCTCTGAATCTCGCCGAAAATGCTCTGAAACTTCCTGAAATGCTACCAAAATCCCCCTTAAACCCCCATGTAAGGCACCTGAGAGGTTGCGAAACCCCCAAAAACGCCTGTGTAACGCCTCTAACTCCCCCCGAAAATGCTCTGAAACATCCTATAATGCCTCCAAAATCCTCCTAAAACCCCCTTTGACCCAATGTAACGTACGCGAGACTCTCGGAAACCCCCGAAAACGTAATTGTAACGCATGCAAAATCCGTCGAAAATCCTGTGAAACTCTCTGCAATGCTATCAAAACCCCCCTGAGATTTCCTGGTACCCCGCTGAAACCTCTTGGCAAACCCCTGTTTGCTCTTCCCTATAAACACTCCTTGGTCGGCGTTGCAATAGTTCCCGTCATTATTAAATTTTCACCCCTCCCCCCATTACCGACGCTACATACACTAGGCACCCCTCCGACTTTTGTCAGGAAACCAACCCCCCCCCCCCACTCCCCCTTGGCGCCACTTCTGTGCATGGTCTTGGTTCAAGTTATCCACTCATTCCGAATAAAACTGATTTTGCCATTCCACTGATAAATGAATAAACTATATTGGTCGCAGCTACAAAATCAATCTCACGTACAGGTTCGACGCAAATACTACAGCATTCATGGACGTTTCGTGATTGGTTGCATATTTGATACCGAAACACTGATACCATTGAGCCAGAAGCTCAATAAAAATCATCCGCCCGACATAGAATCCATAAAAAAATAACAAAATGTTTGAGAAAAAAAAATCACACATGCAATGCAAACAAATCCATGCCCAAAAGCTCCGACCATCATATGCAACGCAGCACATGAAAAAGCATAACATTTCTGACAGCACATCACGCACATCAAAGCCATCAACCTGATACGGGGCTTTGGAATACATACTAAAAAGAGAGAGGGACATGTGCAAGGGATTTTCAGTACAGAAAAACTCTACTTCAGAACAAAACACTCAGCAGAAAAAAAAAAGCGAAAAAAAAAACAAGAGAATATGAACTAGAACCAACAGCGGTGAGTGGGACATACTTTCCAGCTTCTTCCACGACCGTGGCCAACATAAATTCTGTTGATTTATCGTTCACAATCACATGACAGTCATCAATGTCAGGGGACCTGTGAAGGACCAACCGGGAGAGAAACGGCACAAGTGAGCACATTGTGTGTGGGTGTGGGATTGGGATGAGACGTACATATTGGATTAATGGGTGGGGAGGGGATAGAGCGAGTGGTCATGAGATATGAATTATCAGCATCAAATGTGCGGAAAACGACGACTTTGTAGGTGTGTGTGTGGCTGGGGGTGTGTGCAACGATACGAATGGGACTTTGATGGTGCCACGAGAACTGTCCACCAGGGGTTTGCAGTGATTCTGCCGGTGACAGTCAGAGCAGTGACGTGTCTGTAAATGGCGCATGTGGGTGTGATTTGCTTTTGTTTGTCGGGTGTTTGATTTCGCTTTGGGGAGATGAGCTGCGACGGGTTGTTCCATGTGATTTTTGAAAGATTCCAACCGCAATTCAGCTCGTGTACGTGGATTTAAAAAATATCATAGTTTTCGGATAAATGCCAGAATTAATTGCAAGAAAAAATACAAGTTGTCCCAGATGACATTGTTCTATCATCTAACGAATAATTTCGTTTCTTGCTGACCGCAAACATTTGGGTTTTCTGTTGCATGATGGGATTGCTTCGGTAATTCCTGGTGAGAACCCTCCAGGAATACTTGGAGGACTTCTAAAAGCAATTACTGAAAAAATCTCAGCAAAAGTTATTGAAGAAATCTTTTTTCAGTTGTAATTTCAAAAGAAATTCCCAAGGAAAATCTCTGGAGAAATCACAAGAAAAATGTCTATAGGTATTCTTGGAAGAATTACAGGATGCAATGGTATAGGAATTATTGGAGAAAATATTGGAGTAAATAATCCCAGTAAGAATTTGTAGAGGAATTCCAAGAGTGTTTCGCCAAATATTTAACGCTGGATTCCTCTGAGAGTTCCACTCGACATTTCTCCAAGGATTTATCCAAGAGTTTCTTGAGCAATCCCGCTAGAAAATCCTTCATAAAACATATACACAGGGATTCCTACAGAAGTTCCTCTTGTGATTTTTCGAACGATTCCTCCATAAATTTCTTTCGGAATTTCCTGAATAATTCCTTGAGGATGAACTATACAAATTCTTGCGGGGATTCCTCCAATTTTTATTCCAACCATCCCTGCTGTAATCTTTTCATGCATTTCCTTCAATCGATTCCTTCAGAATTTCTCTAGAGATTATTCCATGAATTCCTCTTCAAATTCTTAATGCTTCAGATTCCTTTGACATTTTTGGTTGAAATAGCTCCTGGAATGCTATTGAGATTTCTCCTCGAATTCGTGGTGAGAATCCTTGAAGAAGCCTTGCTGGGAGCTCTCAAGCAATTCCTGATTGACATATACCAGGACTTCCTGATGGATTCCTAAGAACAATAATTGAAGAAATAATACCTAGAAATACTTGTGAAATCGTAGCAAGAATGCTTGAAGAATTCTTTTTGGGAGCTCCTGAAGGAATCCCGGCATGAATTTCTGGAGGTATTTCAAGAGCAGTCCCTTGAGGAATCGTTGTGAAAATCCCTAAAGGAGTGAACAGGGCAGTTTTTGGAAGAATCCTTGGAGAATCCCAGCTGAAATTCTATCAGAAATCCAACAGGAGTTCCACCGAAAATTCCTCCTGGAATTCCTTCAAGATTTTTTTCTGATCCTCTTGAATTTTATCCAGATATTTCTGCTACGATTTCATCATAGATTTCTTCAAGGATTTCTCTAGGGGTTCTCCTTGGAATACATACAGTAGTCGTTTAAGTAACAATGATAGCTGAGTAACAGCTCATTCAGGCTAAATGTTTAAAATCAAGCTTAAGAGCGGTTTCTTCATCCGTTATACAGAAATGATGTTTGTTATATTAAATTCCTAAAGGATTGCCTCTAAAAACATCCAAGAGAATTACTACCAGAATTGTCTAGAACTTAGGTTCCCAAACCTCGTGGTGCGCGACCCCCTTTTGAAAGTAGTTTTCGCGACCCACCAGAGAAATTGCCTCATTTGTTGTCTGTTACAGTAAATTATTCGACTGTCCATCCAGGACCCCCTGGGGGGGTGTCGCGACCCACAGTTTGGGAAACCATGGTCTAGAAGAATCTCAGCAGCAAGCCTGGAGAAATCTCAGCAGTACTTCCTTAAACCATCTCAAGACGATTTCTAGTAGACATACCAAATTTCTGAAGAACCCTATTAATAAACTACAACAGGACTTGCTGGAAGAATCCTAGCAAGAATTTCTCATGGTGATGCATGAAGATTTTTGGACGAATCCTTGCAAAAAATTTTGAAGAAATCACAGGGAAAAGAAATCTTGACGAATACATGGAGAAAACCCTTGAGGTGTCCCAAGAAGAGTTTTTGGAGAATCACAGCAGGCAGATATTTCAGGTGGATTTCTTGGATTTGAAGAAGGTATACTTGGAGAAATCATTAGAGGAACTAATAATTTCCGGGTGTCTTTTAATCCTACAGTCGGTCCTAATTTAAAAGAGAAATTATTGCAAGAATGATCGGAAAACTCCCTGAAGGAATCACAGGAGGAACGCATGGAGGAACTTAAAGTGAAAGAATTAAATGTGAAATTCGTGGATGAATCTTTGAACGTATTGTTTCTGCTATTCCAGAATAAAATTCTAGAGAATCCCATTTTTGGAGTATACTCCTTAGAATTGCTCCACAAATATTTGATGAGAATACTTTTGAAGATTTTGTTGGAGCTGCTTCAAAGATTTCTCCTGGGATACCTATAAGTATCTTTCTTGTGATTTTTCCAAAGATTCCTCTAGAGATTTCTCCACATATTCTTAAAGATTTAATCTAGTAACAACATATTTTATTACTAGGATCTCACCAGGAATTATTGCTGGGAATTCCAAAGCATTATGATTTGGGATTAACTACATTTGGTAGTCCTCCAAGAATTACTGGAAGGTTTCCAGTAGGAATTACCTTAGAAATTCTTGCAAAACTTCCTGGTCGATCTCAGTAGCATTCCCAAATCAGACGAGCTTGGTGGTCTAGTGGCTACCGCTTCTGATTCATATGCAGAAGGTCCTGGGTTCAATCCCTGGCTCGCCCCTTTCCTCCTACTTTGTATCTTTCTATCTACTTTCTCTCTCACTCTCTCTCCTACATATATCTCATGTATATTCGTATGTTCGTAGCGATCGCTAGAACCAGAAAACGGATTGAAAAAAAAAAAGCCGTTTCCCTTCCTTCCAACTTTCATCACAGCACAGTGTCAATCTAACGCCTACAAGTTATGCAACCAAGCAGACTGTACCGCTTCACAGTAATCTTCACACAATCTATCGCATTACGCCTGGCACCCTTGTGGCAACCAATGCATGATCCATGTGCCAAAAATAAACATTTCCCACCAACACACCAACATCCGCATGACCTTGTGCAGGCGCAGAGGATTCAACGGCCTGATGTGGCAAGCGATTGCAATCATCACTTCCCTCCCCTTCCCCATTGACCTGCAACCTGACGCAGCAGGCGCCATTGTCGCCTAAAAATACAAGACCACCAACGCTCACACACTGAAGATGCCTGTTAGTCCCAAGCAGCTTCTCATTGGTTTCTTGTGTGAGTGTAGCTGATCTGGCGATACTGGAGTAGCAACTGCGGGCGGTCAATCAAGCTCAAGCTCAAGCAAGCTCAAGATCTCAGTAGCATTCCCAAATCCCAGCGAGAACTCCTTATGCATTTCCAACAGGAATTGCTGGGGAAATTGAAAAAAAATGAGATGTAATCCTTGTTAAGATCCATAAAGGAACCTCAGCTGTAATCACTAGCGTAGGTAGCTTTTTCTTGTTTCTCATTAACTATGCAAAACAAAACACATAAAGAGAAGGGTGGAAGAGGGCGTACTAGCCCGTCCAGTGATTAATTAGGTCCCACATTGTATTATTTCTTCCAGGGACAATACGAAGAAAAACAAGAGACTCCCCAAAATTCCTGAATTCCATTTATTCCTTCAAGGGATTGATCAAAGGACTCTACTAGGATTTCTTTCTGTGATTTTTTCTGTTAGGATGAAGTCTCTGTTTCACTTGGAGTGTTTTTCCTGTACGAAGGAAAAAACACAAGGAGGTGATTTCATCATTACCCGAGCAGGAGAAAATAGCTGTAGAATACCAAACTCAGGTATACAAAATCCAATACCTATAACCTAAATAAGGTATTGAAAAGCCTTGCATAAGAGGTAAAATACCTAAAATAAAACTTGTTTCTTTCTAACAAATGTCTGCCGAATAATAATATTAGGTCATGCAATACCTCAACAATAATAGATTTTTCAAAACAAATATTTAATTCTGAATTATTGAATCATACCTCAATCAAAGTCCTCTATACCAAACCAATAACTAATTGAGTTTTATTTTGGCAGTTACTTAATACCAACACAATACCAATGCAAGTTATTTAGTTTAGTTTGGTATGATACCTAATTTTGGTATCATTCAGACATGTGGCAGTTATTGGTTCCTGCACAAATTCGCAGAATTAGAATAAAAACAAAAAAAAATATTTTAAGAGGTCATCCACATATAATGGCACTATCTCTTAACCCTCAAGGACGCGTGCCATTGTAAAAAGTACAACACTACCAAAAAAAAACCTCGCTCGTCATACACAGTGCGATGCAGTTTGAAGAGCAACAGGTGTGCCTCCTGAAAGTTTAAAATTGACCATATAAGGTAAAATTTCGCTTGGCAAACCTTCCAACAAATCATTTTTCTGCAACATGCCAGAAGACACCAACACCTAACCTTAGCCAAGACTTTGGTGAGTCGTATGTTGAATAAAGTTTACTAAAGGCCTTTTTCATCGTACAAATTGGGCCAAAGGGTCTCCGATTTTCATGAAACTTTTTTCCACAGGCAGGGCTCATGGGTATATGAACAAAAAAAATAGAGAAAAATTCGAGGTCGCCTATTTTTCCGGAAAACTCAGGTGGATTTTTTTTGTTTTCCCCTGACACTATTTACTTTGAAAATTCATAACTCAAGAACAAAGCATCATAGAAAAAAATTGCTTTCGGAAATGAAAGCAATTTTTCTCAGAAATCAAAAAAAAAATATGAACTGGAAAAAGTTTTCAACACAATTGTCCACAGTTGAGAAAATTTGTACGGAAAAGCCGGAGAAACTATGCACGAACTCGTGGAAAATTTTCAAAAAAAAATATTCTGAGAAGGTTATTTTATAAACTTTAGTCGCTGAAAGTTTTGGAATGATTTTTTTTTGTTTTTGAGTTATGGCCAATTTTGTTGAAAAATATCCAAATGTGCCATAAAAGCTTTTTCTTTGAAAAACCATAACTCAAGAACGAAGCACCGTAGAAACAAAGTTTTTTAATGAAAACGAAAGGAAATTTTCTCAGGAATTAAAAAAAATATAAAGTGGAAAAAGTTTTCCCCAAAATTTTCCACACAGCAAAAAAATTCTTGTAGCATCACATCATTTTCGATGTACATCAGTCGCGTCGTAAAATTGATGTACAAATTACATCCGTTCTACGCAGCAAATCAGCCGCCGCAGCTTGAAAGTGGGTCTAGCAATCGCTAGAACCGGAACGATGGATGAATCATACATAAGTAAAACATTGGCATGGATTCGTACACTGATCCGCTGATTGTGAGGCCTATCCCTTACCTCTCGGCTATTTCACCGAGTTGGGAGGTAGTTGATAAATATAATACTGCTTCTGAGTGTTTGCTGGAATGGGTTTGTTGACACTTTCCAGTGCCAACCAGGGTATACATAGTGAGTGTGATAAATGTTGGAAAACGATGTAACCGAATGAAGTTACGTTCAAAGATGGCTACAACGCCAGAAATTACGCGCCTGGATATTACAAAATTATTTGCTGTGTACTGTTGAGAAAATTCATGCAGAAAAGCCGGAAAAACTATGCACGAACTCGCGGAAAATTTTCAAAAAAATATTTTTGAGAAGGTAATTTTATAAGCTTCGATCGTTGAAATTTTTGGAATGTACTTTTTTTCGTTAATTATGGCCAATTTTGTGAAAATGACCATGTAAGCCTATATTATATGGTCATTTTTCTCAAAATTTGGCATAACTCAAGAACGAAAATACACAGATCGAAAAAAGAATGTAAAATTCTGTGACATATAATGCACATATTTGGAGCGTAGGATATCACTGAAGTTTACATGACATATCATGTAAAACTCATAAAATATCATGTAAACTTCCATTATATGTCATGTAGTTCAGCATGACTCTGAATGTTTACATGACATATAACACAAATTTAAATGATATATCATGTAAACCATCATAACACTAAGTTTACATGATTAAAATGAAGTTTACATGACGTGTAAATCTCATTATTTTTATCTGTGTACATAGGTATATTTTCCTATCTTCCATCATTGCCTATTTTATCATGGAACGACCCGACGCGTCTTGGCACATGGGGGACAAAATTATCACTGTTTGGTCAGCATAAATTGGTTTTGGGTTGGCTTACAGAACTGTGTGATCCACCTGCTGCGAGCTACTTTAGTTTTTTTTTCCTAAATACTACTGTGAAGCTTACATCCAGAATCATGTGTATCGAAGAAATATAACGACGACGACGATGGCGACGACCATTAAACATAAAGCAGACGGAAATGATGGGAAAGCGCGTGTATGTCACGTTTGGTGGCCAACAGCATTACAAGATGGGAGCAATTGTGTGGGATGTGTTTCTTTTTTTTGGTGGTGAAACATCTGCCGATCAGTCATGCAAACATTTGTTTTATGGCGAGACCATGTAAGGCGGTGATGTGTTTGGTGTTGGTTACAATATCCAGGTGTCACATGTAATGCGATGTTTAATGTTAACGTGAAGGTGTGAGGCTGGGGATACACAGGTGATACCGGTGGACAAAAAGACTTTCTGAAAGTTACCCCGCATTGTCGTCGTCCTCCTCGTTGGAACCGGACGCCGTGTTGGTGGGCGCCTCGTCTGGCAGGATCTTACAGGAACCGGCACTCTTGGTACTGCCGTCCAGGTGTGTCTCCGTGGCAACCTTGGTTTGAGCAATGTTCTCTATCAGACTACCGCCGGCGGTGATCTCCGATATGTGGGGCTTGCGGGCTGCACGTTGCTTTTTCGCTCGCGTTCGTAGGGCCTGGTGGAGGGAAGGAGAACATGTGTTTTTGAACAAAAAGAGGCACAGAGTTTAATGTTAAAGTTCGTGGATTTTCAATATTGTTCCAAATAGTTCGGTTATAGAAAACGTTAAAATCTTTCAGATATGAAAAAGAGATTTTCACCACAGAAACAACTTTTGCCACTCCAGTCTTTCAAACCTAAATAAAGTTCATCCTGCTTTGCTTGATGCCTGCTACCAAATCGATATTTCATTTCGATTTTTCCCTCACATCTACGGTACGAACTATCCGAAAGCGATTAACTGTTGCGCACCGAAGCGAAGATACCGACAGTTTATGAATAATAAAAATTCAATTTCTGAATCAATCTTAGCTTTGGCTCGTCGTCGTCGATGTAACCCGTACGTACACACCACTTCTACCTAGCAAATAAACATAAACCGTCGTCCCACAGGAACTACGGACAGGGATTTTTTTACCCCTATGCGCTTCCACATTGCGCTGAACTGCATTTACGCCAGAATCGACAGCAGCGCATGGTTCCCGACTCCGATGCAATCCAATCGCGGTGTACATCGAGCGAAAATGGAAATATCGTGAATGGGATTTTGCATAAACTATATCCGCGGTACACTCAGCTCCTACAGTTATCGGTAGGAGACGACGTCGATGGTGGTGTGCAGCACTCATGAGCGAAAATGAAATAACATGATAAATCTGCATGGCCCCGACTCGACAACCCCACGTTATGAATTTAAAATTCGATCGACGATGAAAGCTGATTCCAGCGGGATCATACAATTATGATGCGGAGTTTTGATTTCAGGCTATTTAGGGAATCAGAAAACTCAGCCAACGATACCTTGTGTCATGCACAATGAGAGCAAATATACCCAAATAACACATCTGGAAAAATCCTTGTCGGGATTCTTCTAGAATCCCTGTCAGGATTCTGAGAGAATTCCAGTCAGAATTCTGGGAGAATCCCGGTCAGGATTCTGGGAGAATCCTGGTCAGGATTCTGGGAGAATCCCGGTCAGGATTCTGGGAGAATCCCTGTCAGGATTCTGAGAGAATCCCGGTCAGGATTCTGGGAGAATCCTGGTCAGGATTCTGGGAGAATCCCGGTCAGGATTCTGGGAGAATCCCGGTCAGGATTCTGGGAGAATCCCGGTCAGGATTCTGGGAGAATCCCGGTCAGGATTCTGGGAGAATCCCGGTCAGGATTCTGGGAGAATCCCGGTCAGGATTCTGGGAGAATCCCGGTCAGGATTCTGGGAGAATCCCGGTCAGGATTCTGGGAGAATCCCGGTCAGGATTCTGGGAGAATCCCGGTCAGGATTCTGGGAGAATCCCGGTTAGAATTCTTAGAGAATCCCGGTCAGGATTCTGGGAGAATCCCGGTCAGGATTCTGAGAGAATCCCGGTCAGGATTCTGGGAGAATCCCGGTCAGGATTCTGGGAGAATCCCGGTCAGGATTCTGGGAGAATCAAGGTCAGGATTCTGGGAGAATCCCGGTCAGGATTCTGGGAAAAACCCGGTCAGGTTTCTGGGAGAATCCCGGTCAGGATTCTGGGAGAATCCCGGTCAGGATTCTGGGAGAATCACGGTCAGGATTCTGGGAGAATCCCGGTCACGATTCTGGGAGAATCCCGGTCAGGATTCTGGGAGAATCCCGGTCATGATTCTGGGAGAATCCCGGTCATGATTCTGGGAGAATCCCGGTCAGCATTCTGGGAGAATCCCGGTCAGGATTCTGGGAGAATCCCGGTCAGAATTCTGGGAGAATCCCGGTCAGGATTCTGGGAGAATCCCGGTCAGGATTCTGGGAGAATCCCGGTCAGGATTCTGGGAGAATCCCGGTCAGGATTCTGCGAGAATCCCGGTCAGGATTCTGCGAGAATCCCTGTCAGGATTCTGAGAGAATCTCTGTGAGAATTCTAAGAGAATCCCTGTCAGGATTCTGAAAGAATCCCTGTAGAAATTCTGAAAGAATCCCTGTAGAAATTCTGAGAGAATCCCTGTCAGGATTCTGAGAGAATCCCTGTCAGGATTCTGAGAGAATCCCTGTCAGGATTCTGAGAGAATCCCTGTCAGGATTCTGAGAGAATCCCTGTCAGGATTCTGAGAGAATCCCTGTCAGGATTCTGCGAGAATCCCGGTCAGGATTCTGCGACAATCCCTGTCAGGATTCTGAGAGAATCTCTGTCAGAATTCTAAGAGAATCCCTGTCAGGATACTGAAAGAATCCCTGTAGAAATTCTGAGAGAATCCCTGTCAGGGTTCTGAGCGAATCCCTGTCAGGATTCTGAGAGAATCCCTGTCAGGATTCTGAGAGAATCCCTGTCAGGATTCTGAGAGAATCCCTGTCAGGATTCTGAGAGAATCCCTGTCAGGATTCTGAGAGAATCCCTGTCAGGATTCTGAGAGAATCCCTGTCAGGATTCTGAGAGAATCCCTGTCAGGATTCTGAGAGAATCCCTGTCAGGATTCTGAGAGAATCCCTGTCAGGATTCTGAGAGAATCCCTGTCAGGATTCTGAGAGAATCCCTGTCAGGATTCTGAGAGAATCCCTGTCAGGATTCTGAGAGAATCCCTGTCAGGATTCTGAGAGAATCCCTGTCAGGATTCTGAGAGAATCCCTGTCAGGATTCTGAGAGAATCCCTGTCAGGATTCTGAGAGAATCCCTGTCAGGATTCTGAGAGAATCCCTGTCAGGATTCTGAGAGAATCCCTGTCAGGATTCTGAGAGAATTCCTGTCAGGATTCTGAGAGAATCCCTGTCAGGATTCTGAGAGAATCCCTGTCAGGATTCTGAGAGAATCCCTGTCAGGATTCTGAGAGAATCCCTGTCAGGATTCTGAGAGAATCCCTGTCAGGATTCTGAGAGAATCCCTGTCAGGATTCTGAGAGAATCCCTGTCAGGATTCTGAGAGAATCCCTGTCAGGATTCTGAGAGAATCCCTGTCAGGATTCTGAGAGAATCCCTGTCAGGATTCTGAGAGAATCCCTGTCAGGATTCTGAGAGAATCCCTGTCAGGATTCTGAGAGAATCCCTGTCAGGATTCTGAGAGAATCCCTGTCAAGATTCTGAGAGAATCCCTGTCAGGATTCTGAGAGAATCCCTGTCAGGATTCTGAGAGAATCCCTGTCAGGATTCTGAGAGAATCTCTGTCAGGATTCTGAGAGAATCCCTGTCAGGATTCTGAGAGAATCTCTGTCAGGATTCTGAGAGAATCCCTGTCAGGATTCTGAGAGAATCCCTGTCAGGATTCTGAGAGAATCCCTGTCAGGATTCTGAGAGAATCCCTGTCAGGATTCTGAGAGAATCCCTGTCAGGATTCTGAGAGAATCCCTGTCAGGATTCTGAGAGAATCCCTGTCAGGATTCTGAGAGAATCCCTGTCAGGATTCTGAGAGAATCCCTGTCAGGATTCTGAGAGAATCCCTGTCAGGATTCTGAGAGAATCCCTGTCAGGATTCTGAGAGAATCCCTGTCAGGATTCTGAGAGAATCCCTGTCAGGATTCTGAGAGAATCCCTGTCAGGATTCTGAGAGAATCCCTGTCAGGATTCTGAGAGAATCCCTGTCAGGATTCTGAGAGAATCCCTGTCAGGATTCTGAGAGAATCCCTGTCAGGATTCTGAGAGAATCCCTGTCAGGATTCTGAGAGAATCCCTGTCAGGATTCTGAGAGAATCCCTGTCAGGATTCTGAGAGAATCCCTGTCAGGATTCTGAGAGAATCCCTGTCAGGATTCTGAGAGAATCCCTGTCAGGATTCTGAGAGAATCCCTGTCAGGATTCTGAGAGAATCCCTGTCAGGATTCTGAGAGAATCCCTGTCAGGATTCTGAGAGAATCCCTGTCAGGATTCTGAGAGAATCCCTGTCAGGATTCTGAGAGAATCCCTGTCAGGATTCTGAGAGAATCCCTGTCAGGATTCTGAGAGAATCCCTGTCAGGATTCTGAGAGAATCCCTGTCAGGATTCTGAGAGAATCCCTGTCAGGATTCTGAGAGAATCCCTGTCAGGATTCTGAGAGAATCCCTGTCAGGATTCTGAGAGAATCCCTGTCAGGATTCTGAGAGAATCCCTGTCAGGATTCTGAGAGAATCCCTGTCAGGATTCTGAGAGAATCCCTGTCAGGATTCTGAGAGAATCCCTGTCAGGATTCTGAGAGAATCCCTGTCAGGATTCTGAGAGAATCCCTGTCAGGATTCTGAGAGAATCCCTGTCAGGATTCTGAGAGAATCCCTGTCAGGATTCTGAGAGAATCCCTGTCAGGATTCTGAGAGAATCCCTGTCAGGATTCTGAGAGAATCCCTGTCAGGATTCTGAGAGAATCCCTGTCAGGATTCTGAGAGAATCCCTGTCAGGATTCTGAGAGAATCCCTGTCAGGATTCTGAGAGAATCCCTGTCAGGATTCTGAGAGAATCCCTGTCAGGATTCTGAGAGAATCCCTGTCAGGATTCTGAGAGAATCCCTGTCTGGATTCTGAGAGAATCCCTGTCAGGATTCTGAGAGAATCCCTGTCAGGATTCTGAGAGAATCCCTGTCAGGATTCTGAGAGAATCCCTGTCAGGATTCTGAGAGAATCCCTGTCAGGATTCTGAGAGAATCCCTGTCAGGATTCTGAGAGAATCCCTGTCAGGAATCTGAGAGAATCCCTGTCAGGATTCTGAGAGAATCCCTGTCAGGATTCTGAGAGAATCCCTGTCAGGAATCTGAGAGAATCCCTGTCAGGATTCTGAGAGAATCCCTGTCAGTATTCTGAGAGAATCCCTGTCAGGATTCTGAGAGAATCCCTGTCAGGATTCTGAGAGAATCCCTGTCAGGATTCTGAGAGAATCCCTGTCAGGATTCTGAGAGAATCCCTGTCAGGATTCTGAGAGAATCCCTGTCAGGATTCTGAGAGAATCCCTGTCAGGATTCTGAGAGAATCCCTGTCAGGATTCTGAGAGAATCCCTGTCAGGATTCTGAGAGAATCCCTGTCAGGATTCTGAGAGAATCCCTGTCAGGATTCTGAGAGAATCCCTGTCAGGATTCTGAGAGAATCCCTGTCAGGATTCTGAGAGAATCCCTGTCAGGATTCTGAGAGAATCCCTGTCAGGATTCTGAGAGAATCCCTGTCAGGATTCTGAGAGAATCCCTGTCAGGATTCTGAGAGAATCCCTGTCAGGATTCTGAGAGAATCCCTGTCAGGATTCTGAGAGAATCCCTGTCAGGATTCTGAGAGAATCCCTGTCAGGATTCTGAGAGAATCCCTGTCAGGATTCTGAGAGAATCCCTGTCAGGATTCTGAGAGAATCCCTGTCAGGATTCTGAGAGAATCCCTGTCAGGATTCTGAGAGAATCCCTGTCAGGATTCTGAGAGAATCCCTGTCAGGATTCTGAGAGAATTCCTGTCAGGATTCTGAGAGAATCCCTGTCAGGATTCTGAGAGAATCCCTGTCAGGATTCTGAGAGAATCCCTGTCAGGATTCTGAGAGAATCCCTGTCAGGATTCTGAGAGAATCCCTGTCAGGATTCTGAGAGAATCCCTGTCAGGATTCTGAGAGAATCCCTGTCAGGATTCTGAGAGAATCCCTGTCAGGATTCTGAGAGAATCCCTGTCAGGATTCTGAGAGAATCCCTGTCAGGATTCTGAGAGAATCCCTGTCAGGATTCTGAGAGAATCCCTGTCAGGATTCTGAGAGAATTCCTGTCAGGATTCTGAGAGAATCCCTGTCAGGATTCTGAGAGAATTCCTGTCAGGATTCTGAGAGAATCCCTGTCAGGATTCTGAGAGAATCCCTGTCAGGATTCTGAGAGAATCCCTGTCAGGATTCTGAGAGAATCTCTGTCAGGATTCTGAGAGAATCCCTGTCAGGATTCTGAGAGAATCCCTGTCAGGATTCTGAGAGAATCCCTGTCAGGATTCTGAGAGAATCCCTGTCAGGATTCTGAGAGAATCCCTGTCAGGATTCTGAGAGAATCCCTGTCAGGATTCTGAGAGAATCCCTGTCAGGATTCTGAGAGAATCCCTGTAAGGATTCTGAGAGAATCCCTGTCAGGATTCTGAGAGAATCCCTGTCAGGATTCTGAGAGAATCCCTGTCAGGATTCTGAGAGAATCCCTGTCAGGATTCTGAGAGAATCCCTGTCAGGATTCTGAGAGAATCCCTGTCAGGATTCTGAGAGAATCCCTGTCAGGATTCTGAGAGAATCCCTGTCAGGATTCTGAGAGAATCCCTGTCAGGATTCTGAGAGAATCCCTGTCAGGATTCTGAGAGAATCCCTGTCAGGATTCTGAGAGAATCCCTGTCAGGATTCTGAGAGAATCCCTGTCAGGATTCTGAGAGAATCCCTGTCAGGATTCTGAGAGAATCCCTGTCAGGATTCTGAGAGAATCCCTGTCAGGATTCTGAGAGAATCCCTGTCAGGATTCTGAGAGAATCCCTGTCAGGATTCTGAGAGAATCCCTGTCAGGATTCTGAGAGAATCCCTGTCAGGATTCTGAGAGAATCCCTGTCAGGATTCTGAGAGAATCCCTGTCAGGATTCTGAGAGAATCCCTGTCAGGATTCTGAGAGAATCCCTGTCAGTATTCTGAGAGAATCCCTGTCAGGATTCTGAGAGAATCCCTGTCAGGATTCTGAGAGAATCCCTGTCAGTATTCTGAGAGAATCCCTGTCAGGATTCTGAGAGAATCCCTGTCAGGATTCTGAGAGAATCCCTGTCAGTATTCTGAGAGAATCCCTGTCAGGATTCTGAGAGAATCCCTGTCAGGATTCTGAGAGAATCCCTGTCAGGATTCTGAGAGAATCCCTGTCAGGATTCTGAGAGAATCCCTGTCAGGATTCTGAGAGAATCCCTGTCAGGATTCTGAGAGAATCCCTGTCAGGATTCTGAGAGAATCCCTGTCAGGATTCTGAGAGAATCCCTGTCAGGATTCTGAGAGAATCCCTGTCAGGATTCTGAGAGAATCCCTGTCAGGATTCTGAGAGAATCCCTGTCAGGATTCTGAGAGAATCCCTGTCAGGATTCTGAGAGAATCCCTGTCAGGACTCTGAGAGAAACCCTGTCAGGATTCTGAGAGAATCCCTGTCAGGATTCGGAAAGAATCCATCTTGGGATTCCGAGAGAATCCCTCTTGGGATTCCGAGAGAATCCCTCCGGGGATTCCGAGAGAATCCCTCCGGGGATTCCGAGAGAATCCCTCTGGGGATTCCGAGAGAATCTCTCCGGGGATTCCGAGAGAATCCATCCGGGGATTCCGAAAGAATCCCTCCGGGGATTCCGATAAAATCCCTCTTGGGATTCCGAGAAAATCCCTATTGGGATTCCCAGAGAATCCCTCTTGGGATTCCGAGAGAATCCCTCTTGGGATTCCGAGAGAATCCCTCTTGGGATTCCGAGAGAATACCTATTGAGATTCCGAGAGAATTATCATTTTTAATATCAATTGTAATCAATTGGGATCAAAACATTTCTCACTTATGGCTTTTTTAAAGGTTTCATCCAGGGGATCCGCATGCGGCAAGGTAGGCCTACTGCACATCTTTTGCGAGTGTGTTAGTGTGACTGGCAACGCGACCAGAAGCCTGGTCGAATGCTGCTTGGAAATCGGTTTGTTTTGTCGATGGGGATGGCCCGCGAAATCGCATTGTGTTGTTTGGGAAGGCCCGCGCGATGCATGTTAGGTAGGCGTAGTTTGTTCGAGTTTGACGTGCCTGCACCCTCCCTGGTTTTATCCCAATGAATTGTAACTTAATCAGATCCCTTTTTTGATAACAAAACAATGTCAGAATGATTCATCTTATTTTTACTCACCTTAAAAATATTCCAGTATAAAAACACCATTATAATACACGGTATATAAAAACTACTTAGCGACGAGTACACTATAAAATCACTATTGTAGAAAACGCACAGATCGGGCACCCGATCGGGCGTATTGTTTAGTCCTAACACGATCGGCGACCCGATCGCCGCCGAGATGGCCCACACCAGCAGGATCGTCAGGCACACCCGGCGGCTGTTTTTGTGCTTCGCGTACTTGATCGGCTGCGTCACGGCGATGTATCTGGAACGGGGGAAGAGGAGAGAGAAGAAGAGAGATGGATTAGATCAGGTTCTTTGTTTTGGTTGATTTTGTTGGTGAGCTTGTTCCATATTATCGGTTTCGAAAAATGTTAACTAGATGAACACATATCTTAATGGAACGTATCCTACAGCATCAGTATCAATCCTGTAGAATCATTTAGTATCGTTTGAATTTATTCACTTTTGTTGCAAAACATTGTTGCTGTCTTGGAAATCTGCAAAGCAGCAAACATACCGTTCTTGCTCAAACAGCCCCAGGACGTGAAAACACAAGAAGCGAATCTTGAGGCAATAATGATAAATCACCACTGCCTCCGTAGTAAAAAGACATGAGCGAGCGCATGTTGAGCCGGAGAAAGACAGAGTGTGTACGCCAGGCGAGCAAGCAAGCTGGTTCCGGTAGCCGATGATTATGATTGATTGTTTTAATATTTCTTCCAAATGTTTTCTTCCGCGTGTTGCGGTAGCTGTCGTAGCGGAGGTGAGTTGCTTTTCTTTGCCGAGGGAAAGGGGATCATGTAACTTTATTTTGCTGATAGGGTAAGGCGGGGTTAACATTTTGCCTCAGTTCCAAGCTGCATAATAAATGAAAAGGAAGAAACATCTTTTATCATAGTATAGAAAACTTAGGTAAATCTTTAAACTGGATTATTCAGCTATGCCAGAGTAGATATAGTCCAAACTTCAGAGTCTACATACGAACCCCTGTTCCAATCTTATTTCAACCCGAAATGCCCTAACCTATCCAACGAAAGAAGTATGCGCGCTATCGGCGATCTTCACCATCATCGGGGCGGAAGGGAACCCAAGGCAACAACGGATATGGCGAGACGAAACAGCTCAGCATCCCGGCTGCCGGCACGGCGGCGGCGGCGTCAAGATTTGATCGATTGAGACGTCACACAAGTATCCTTTTCTTGTCGGGAGTTTTTCGACGCTTGAAGTGGACGACGATGACGGAAGGCAGCTGTGTAGGTGGCTAGATAGCTCGCGAAACCGCCACCAGCAGGACGCCTTTGGATCCAGAAGGAAGACTCCCACTCTCTGTCGCTCTTTGTGGAACTCAAGTGGACAGCGGAGATGAAACAAATGAAAATTAATGATGCGTGCTGCGCTAATTACTGGTTTTAGTGATTCATTCTTTGGTCGTCCCCGTGGTTGGTTTGATCTTTGGTGGAAATGGTCGGTCTCCTATTTTGCTATTACATTCTTCGCTGGTGAAATTACTGCTGACGAAGATTTTAAAGTATCAAAGAACTGCCGGTACAAAAAGAAGGGGAATTTCAATAAACTGCGTACTTATTGATATTTTTGCAATGCTTTTGATTTTACTGCTAGGAAAGTGCAGATTTTTAGCCTAAAAACTTACATAATAACCACCAAATTGCATCTATCTTGAAACACACCTTAGTTTCATTCTGAATCCCGACTGGGATTCACTCTGAACCCCGACTGGGATTCACTCTGAATCCCGACTGGGATTCACTCTGAATTTCGACTGGGATTCACTCTGAATCCCGACTGGGATTCACTCTGAATCCCGACTGGAATTCACTCTTAATCCCGACTGGGAGTCACTCTGAATCCCGACTGGAATTCACTCTGAATCCTAACTGGGATTCACTCTGACTGCCGACTGGGATTCACTCTTAATTCCGAGTCGATTCACTCTGAATCCCGACTGGGATTCACTCTTAATCTCGACTAGGATTCACTCTGAACCCCGACTGGGACTCACTCTGAATCCCGACTGGGAAATTTATCCAGAAATTTCTCTAGCAATTTCTCTAGCAATTTCTCAAGGAATTTCTCCAGGAACTCGTCTAGGAATTCTTTCATGAATTCCTCTAGGAAGTCTTCTAGGAACTCCTCTAGGAATTCCTCTAGGCGTGTCTCCAGGAATTCCCCCAGAGTTTTTTTCCAGGATTTCCTCCAGGAATTCTTCTAGGAATCTCTGTAGGAGTTCCTCCAGAAATTCCTCTAGGAACTTGTCCAAGAAATTCACAAGGAATTCCTCCAGGAACTCCTCCATGAATTCTTCTAGGAGTTTCCAGAAATTTCTCCAGGAATTCTTCTAGGAGTTTCCAGAAATTTCTCCACGAATTCCTCAAGGAACTTGTCCAGGAACTCCTCTAGGGATGCCTCCAGGAATTTCCCTATAAATTCTTCCAGCAGTTTATTTAGAAATTCCTCTAGGAATACTTCTAGGAAGGAGTCCTTTGGAAATTCCGCTAGGAACTCCTCTAGAAATTCCACGAGGAGTTCTTTTATGAATTATTCTAGCAATTCCTCCAGGAATTTGTCCAGAAGTTCTTCGAGGACTTTTTCCAGGAAATCCTCTTGAAAATTCTCCAGGAATTCTTTTTGGAATGCCTCCAAGAATTTCTCTAAGAATCCTTCCTTGAATCCCCCCTACTTGAACTTTTTAGTAAGTTCTATAGTAATTTCTCCAGGTTTTCTGTAGGAAAATTCCTCTTGGAATTTCTCTACGAATTTCTTCAGCAATTCCACTTGGAGTTTCTCCATGTATTCCTCTAAGAATTCCTCCAGAAATTCCTCCAGGAACTTGTCCAGGTATTCCTCACGGATTTTTTTCCAGGAATTCCCCTAAGAGTTCCTGCAGGAGTTTCTCTACAAATTCCGATTTCCACGAATTCCATGATTCCATGTATTCCACGAGAAATTTATCTACGAATTTCTCTAGAAATTTCTCCAGGAATTCCTCTAGAAATTTTTCCATGAATTCCTGTAGGAATTCCTAGAGGAATTTCTCTTGGATTATTTTAGGAAATCCTCTTCGAACTTTTCCAGAAATTCCACTAGGAACTTGTCCAGGAATTTCTCTAGGAATGCCTCCAAGAAATCCTCTAAGAATTCCTCCAGAAATTCTTCTATGAATTGCCCCACCGATTCCTCTAGGAAATTCTTCACGCATTCTTCTAAAAATTCTTCCCGAAATTCTTCTACGAACTCGTCAAGGAACTCCACTCGAAATTCTACGAGGAAGGCATTTCTTAAGTAATTCCTCCATGAATTCCTTCAGAGATTTTCACAGGAAATCTCCTCTACGAATTTCTCTAGGATCTGATTCAGGAAATTCCTCTTGTCTAATAAGAAAACAAAAACAAATTATTCATCAAATATAGACAGTTACTTGAAACATCAACAATATCCATTCGACAATACTTTTCTCGGTAAACTGATGATCAGTTCAGCTATCATCAACCAACCCATGAATACCTAGATTAACGGCACAACCACGAATCGATGTCGCAGTGAATTAAATGCTTGTCGGCTCGCTGAACCGCATGAAATACAATAATGGACAAAACCCTGCCTGCAGCCAACTGACCACAACCGAACAACCGAACCGGTCAGCAATACGCTGCGCTGGCAACCAAATTAAGCCAAACGAAAATTCGGTGGGCAGCAATGGATCAGAGGCTGTTCGCTTATCCTCTCTCATCGTGTCCGAATCGTTTGCGACGATGGGGCCAATCATGAACTACGTGAACTTTTCCCGGTGATCGACTATAGTGTTAAATCTCTGGAATGGCTATTTGAGCTCGACAACGGAACTTGTAAATCCCCAGAAATGGTCCGTGCGACACTTGAACAGCCCCCACTCATCGTGCACACTCACAAACACAATTCACGATAAATGTTTTTCCCAGGAACAGATACCGAAAACCGAAATTGGGAAACAGCCCGGAGGCACTTGGCTTATAAAACACACCCTCTCTTCCCTTTGCTGCCACGCACCACATCGCTTCCCTTTGAATTGCAGCGATGCAGCATTTCGCACATCAGAGCATGAAATGCCGATCAGGGCTACAGGTTGAAAAATTTTTCCGTGCTGTCGCAATGAGTATTGTTGTAAAATTTTCCATGGAATTCGGCCAGTTGTAAACTGATTTGAATATGCCGTCCAGACCTAGTGCTCCGACGTAAAGCAAATTAAATTCAAAAGTTCGAATATGTGAATCGTTTTCCTAGGGCACCAGCTTATCGGATCAGATTCATTCGAATGGACATTTTAGGCATAAATCCTTCTGGGAAAATGGGGCACCCGCCTCATCACAGGACAATATGTTGTGTTTCCATAGGTCCTGGACGTGAGTTTTGGGGCTTTGAAATGGGGATTCAGAGTGAATCCCAGTCGAGATTCAAAGTGAATCCCAGTCGTGATTCAGAATGAATATTCTTCGGGATTCAGAGTGAATCCCAGTCGGGATTCAGAGTGAATCCCAGTCGGGATTCAGAGTGAATCCCAGTCGGGATTCAGAGTGAATCCCAGTCGGGATTCAGAGTGAATCCCAGTCGGGATTCAGAGTGAATCCCAGTCGGGATTCAGAGTGAATCCCAGTCGGGATTCAGAGTGAATCCCAGTCGGGATTCAGAGTGAATCCCAGTCGGGATTCAGAGTGAATCCCAGTCGGGATTCAGAGTGAATCCCAGTTGGGATTCAGAGTGAATCCCAGTCAGGATTCAGAGTGAATCCCAGTCGGGATTCAGAGTGAATCCCAGTCGGGATTCAGAGTGAATCCCAGTCGGGATTCAGAGTGAATCCCAGTCGGGATTCAGAGTGAATCCCAGTCGGGATTCAGAGTGAATCCCAGTCGGGATTCAGAGTGAATCCCAGTCGGGATTCAGAGTGAATCCCAGTCGGGATTCAGAGTGAATCCCAGTCGGGATTCAGAGTGAATCCCAGTCGGGATTCAGAGTGAATCCCAGTCGGGATTCAGAGTGAATCCCAGTCGGGATTCAGAGTGAATCCCAGTCAGGATTCAGAGTGAATCCCAGTCGGGATTCAGAGTGAATCCCAGTCGGGATTCAGAGTGAATCCCAGTCGGGATTCAGAGTGAATCCCAGTCGGGA
Source organism: Aedes albopictus (assembly GCF_035046485.1). NCBI lineage: Eukaryota > Metazoa > Arthropoda > Insecta > Diptera > Culicidae > Aedes > Aedes albopictus. The sequence continues at coordinate 86,882,204 of NC_085138.1, read as the reverse complement.
TTCAGAGTGAATCCCAGTCGGGATTCAGAGTGAATCCCAGTCGGGATTCAGAGTGAATCCCAGTCGGGATTCAGAGTGAATCCCAGTCGGGATTCAGAGTGAATCCCAGTCGGGATTCAGAGTGAATCCCAGTCGGGATTCAGAGTGAATCCCAGTCGGGATTCAGAGTGAATCCCAGTCGGGATTCAGAGTGAATCCCAGTCGGGATTCAGAGTGAATCCCAGTCGGGATTCAGAGTGAATCCCAGTCGGGATTCAGAGTGAATCCCAGTCGGGATTCAGAGTGAATCCCAGTCGGGATTCAGAGTGAATCCCAGTCGGGATTCAGAGTGAATCCCAGTCGGGATTCAGAGTGAATCCCAGTCCGGATTCAGAGTGAATCCCAGTCGGGATTCAGAGTGAATCCCAGTCGGGATTCAGAGTGAATCCCAGTCGGGATTCAGAGTGAATCCCAGTCGGGATTCAGAGTGAATCCCTCGCACCTCGTATCTCGCAGGGAAGGCACGAAAAGTGTCGATCAATCAAGTGTACTATTTTCGGCCATTTAATATTTGTCAACACAGTTCTAGGCGCCTATAGATTCTATTTTTTTAACCATAACAGATTACAGTAAATTCCATTACACATCAATGTGAAGTCCATATCTGAAAACATATATAAATCGTTACCTACATATAAAAAGAAAGGGCAATCTATGTCCAACATTGGAACCACCTTTCAATGCTCTTCTTTGAAACACAGCATGCCGAAAGCCTACGCTGGTAAATACTACCAGAAAGTATTTATTCCTGGAAGAATTTTTACAGAATTTCCTGGCGGAATTCTCAGAGGAGTTACTGAAGGAATTCCTAGAGGAAAATTATTGAAACAGGACATATTTTTCAAATATCTAAAAAAACATTAGAGATATCGAAGTTTCTTGGCCAAATTTGGCCCAAATGGGTTCTAGAATCATCGATTCAGTTTAGAAAAGTTGTGTGGAAGTTTAATTTGAAATGTTTTTTGACTGCTGGTTCTAGCATAAATTGCACTTAAACCTAACCTTTTGCGCTACCCCTAAATAGCAACCGAAAAAGCTTATTTTTGGCCAACTCACTTTTTTCGACCAGTGGATCACTTTTCCCATAGGAAGTCCCAGAGAGATTTCGTAAAATAAGCTCTAACATAATCCTTCATGGATTCATTCCGAAACTTCTTCACAGGTTTCTTCATTTGCTTTCAGTATTTTGAGAATTTCTTTAGGAATTTCAGCTGGGGATTTCTTCAAGATTTGCTGGGGATTTCTTCAAGATTTTGCTGCATTTCTGTAAAAAAGATACCTTTGCGGACTCTTAGAAATAAAGTCTTTCAAAAATGTTAGAAAGTTTCCTAGAATGTCCCGGAAATAATTTCTGTAGTAATTTCTAGACAATTTCCTGGAATAGTCGTTGGGAAAACATTCGAAAGAGTTTCCGGATTTATCCATGAAAGAATCCCTTAAGAATTTTTGTGGAAATTTCTGGAGGAATTCTGGAAATTATTAAAAAAAAAACAATCCTGGAGGAATTTCCGAATAAATTTCTGTAGAAAACTCCTAAGGAATTTCTGAAGCAGTTTCCAAGGCAATCGTAGAAGAGATTTCTATCGGATTCCCTTGAAGAGTTTCTGAAGGAATCCCTGGAGAAATTTATTAAGCAATCACAAAAAAAAAAAAACTCCTTGAGCTACTTTAGAAGAAATGCTTCGAAGACTTTCTTCTAGGTACAGTATGCGGCAGGAAAAAAATGCGAAAGTGGTTTTCAACTTCAAACCTCATTTTCGTCAATTTGAAGTTAACCAATCTATGTTTCAACGTTCCATGATCTCTAATAGGCTAGGTTTCTGACAAATTAATTGAAAATTATCCCATTTTGGTCACTAACCTTTTCAGGGCGGTGCCTGAATCTGAAGACAACCAAAATTTTCAAACCGCAGAAAAGTACACAGGTCGCTAAATTTCGTATCTGATAAAACAAAATTTTTAATTTTCTCTACAATATCATCAAATACATGTACTTATTTCATCTAGTATGTAAAACTACATGTCTCTGGATCAGTGTGGTCTGGTTGTTCATCGAATTTAAGTTAATTTTTTTACTGTTATAGTCATTTTGTTTAATGACCATTGGGCGCGCAGTTTATTGATACCCGCATATTAGGCTTACATTATCACATGTTAAACATCAAATATGTTTATTTTTATTTTGCAGTGCTAGAATATAGACATTGACTGATACACTGTCATGAAAAAATAGTCATATACAGTGGTACAAATTCGTTTACACGCACATGCTTCTCAAAACATTCTGTTTATGTTGCTGCATATTAAAAATTATGATAATACCGCTCTAAGTATCACTAGTACTATTACTTGTAGAAATGCATATTGATATCAAAAATTGTGAAGTAATTTGCCAATAACAATTATGGAAAAATCGAAAAAAGTGCGTTTAAACGAATTATCCTCCAAAACTTAGATAGTTATTCCCTGATAAAAATAAAACGAATTGAAAAGATTTTTTTGTTACTCGTGCAGATAGTATATTACGTGAATGTCTATCAAAATATATACCAATAAAACACAGATGACCTTCAAATAAAGTTAACCGTTCAAAAATCAAGTGCGTTTAAACGAATTTGTACCACTGTATATCCCATATTTAGCGTGTAATAGTGCCTTGAACTTTCAGATTTTTGTATCAACATATACTTTGATTGATTGATTGATTTGTCTTTATTTGAGAGACTTTCAGACATATACTTTGAGATTTTTTCGGAAAATGCCGCCATCTGACCTTGTTCTGGCCAGATTTGGCCAGTTGTCATTACGTTAAAGATACAATCACTTGGTACCATCAAAACGACGTTGCCTATGTAATCAAGTATTGTTATCCACCAAACCGTCCACAGCTGCGACCAATTGAATCATACTGGTTTATTACTGGTCTATGGTGAGGGAAGACCTCAAAAAGCAGTGTAGAGGTGTCAACGATCCAAAAATTTCGTTCTCAGTGACATATTGCTTAGAAGTAAATCGACAAGTTCACCGTGCAAAGCTTCAAGAAAGGTGTAAACAAAAAAAGTGCGCACAGCTGCTAATAGAATCAAATCCATATCAGTATATATGCTGTGGTGTTGGGTATTACATTTGTCTATAATATGAATTAAAAAATATGGATCAAAAACATGCTGTTGTTTTTCTAGAATAATTTTTCTGTGTCCGGATTTAGGTGTGAACGGCCTTTATAGGAACTTTTCTAGAAATCCCTGGAGGAGCTTTCAGAAGAATTTCTTAAGATTTTGTTTAGAGACATTATTTTTTTTTTATTAATTTGTATTTTAACTTAAATGCTAATTCTACACTATTTAGAGACATTTCTGGAGAAATGCCGAGGAATGATTCGTGGAAGAATTTTAGAAGAAATGCCTAGAAGAAATCTCTGGTTTCTGAGGAGAATATATGGAGGAATACCCTAAAGATCCGCTGGAGAAATTCCAGCTCAAGTTTAAAAAAAATCTAGAGGCTTTTATAGATGAACTCTTGCAAACATCTCTGAAGAAAGAAATTATAATTTACCAAGAAATGCAAGATTTGCAGCTGCAGCTCTCCAACGTCTGGTCCGCCCATCGTGCTCTCTGCGCTCCACGCCTTCTTGTATCAACTGGATGTTTAGCAAACACCAACTTTGCAGGGTTGTTGTCCGGCATTTTTGCAACATGCCCTGCCCACCGTATCCGTCCAGATTTAGCCACTTTCAAGATGTTGGGTTCACCGTAGAGTGCAGCGAGCTCGTGGTTCATCCTTCTCCGCCACACACCGTTCTCCTGCACGCCGTCAAAGATCATCCTGAGCACGCGTCGCTCGAAAACTCCGAGTGCTTGAAGGTCCTCCTCGAGCATCGTCCATGTCTCGTGTCCGTAGAGAACCACCGGTCCTATTAGCGTCTTGTACATGGTACATTTGGTGCGGGGGTGAATCTTTTTTGACCGCAGTTTCTTCTGGAGCCCATAGTGAGCACGACTTCCACTGATGATGCGCCTTCGTATTTCACGGCTCACGTTATTGTCAGCCGTTAGCAAGGAACCGAGGTGGACGAATTCTTCTACCACCTCGAAAGTATCCTCGAAAGTAGTTACTGGTCAAAATGCCAGCCAAATTCGTTAACATTAAAAGGTGCATCAAGTACCTACACGGAACCGCCAAACTACCCAAAATTGAGTTCTTTTGACGCAATTCCATAGTTCGGCCCAATAAGAAAAAAAAAATGAGTAAATCGGTTAAATTCACGCTAGGTAGATTGCCTTTACCCCCAGCTAAAAAATATACTCAAGAGTAGGTAAACTCATCCTTAGATCCCCTTCATTCTATTCAATTTTGAGTAAACCGACATTTACCCAAAATTTGCTTATTGGGATCAAGGACCTCCTTTGGGTAGATGCATCTTTGTTTGTTTTGACAACATCGGTGAGCCAGAGTGTTTCCCTGGGTAACGAGTTTATTCGATATACTCAATTTTGAGTAAAATCGACCCAAATATTAGGTATTTTGGATTTTCCGTGTAGATATTTTTCAAACGGCGGCGCCTTGCAAGCAAACAATGATTACTTTTCACAATAGGAATTTTCAGATCATACAGTTCATCAAAGGAAAAATACAAAACATAGGTGAAGCTAGGAAAAACAGTAATACATGGCCCCTAAAACATTGCAGAAAGGCAAATAAAACAGAACTCCATGGAAAATAGATTAATTTTCCAATACAAACAAAAAGTTGAGTATATTGTCTAGTAAAATAAATGTCAGACATTGAAATTCTACTGGTTTTCTGAAGGCAATCCTCAAGAAATTCCCACGGAAAAACCTTCCTTAATAATTTCTGACAGACTGGCCAGGAATAATTACTACTGAGTCAGTGGTGATATTACCCCAAGAATCCCTGAATGAATTCACCAAGAAACCCCTAGAGAAATATTCAAAAAAAAAAACATTACAAAATTTTTCTATAAAAAAGGTTCCAATAAAATTCTCGCATGAATTTCTGAAAATATCTCTGGAAAAATCGCTATCAAATTCTTTGGCAATTTCGTCAAAAATAAATGAACAAATTTTTCAAAAAAAAATATCCTGACGCAATTCACAGGAAACCCTTGAGTATTTCCCAAGGACTTCCTAAAGGTATTTCTAAAACCAATATGTGGGGTAATTCTACAAGAATGCTGGATAAACCCCAAACAGAAATCTCTATAGAAATTATTGAACAGACCCCTTTTTACGAAGAAATCCCTGGACGATTTTTTCTACAAATTACTCAAGAAATTTTCCATTTCCTGTGAGAGCAAAAGCTGATGAGCAAAGAAGAGCTCAAGGTGATCGTGATCGAATGAGTCAAACTTGTGATCGTCCGACGGCGCATCGTGACGGGCCATCGGAGTGCGGCAACAGTGGCTGATGCATCATCTGAAGGATAATTGGCAAGGAACCGCCATCCGGGTGAAAGAATTCCAGTTTCATCCATGTAACGAACAATGGCGTATACATAAATTATTGCCAATAGAACTAGATATTTTGAGCATAACGATGTGCGAGCGCAAAAATCGGTTGCCTTGGCGAAACGGAGAGGAGACAGTCTAACAAGCCTTTTTACATTTAATTTTGTCGTGCCTCTTTTACTTTTCACACATGAGGCTTTTAAAACACGGTTTTAAAACAACATTTATCTAACATTTATCCATCTTCACATAAAATCCCAGTAAAATTAGCATTATTATCAATCAAAAACTTCACCAATTCCCGTACCAAAACACCATCTCCTTTCTATTAACGAGGGCGTCGGTGAGTCACTGGCATCTCGATAAATAGATATCATCCCTTCTCTGCTACCCCTTCCCATCTACATAACGTACCGTATTACCCCGCTAATACGACACCGACTGTTGTCGAATAACCGGGGTAAACTTTTAATTCGACAAACTGGTCACCCTACACCACCATGCTCATTGAAATTTGGCAACTCTATTTTTGTTTTTGTTTTGATTTTCTGATTTGTTATGGACCATAATTTCAATAGATATTGCGGTAGTGCGAATGAAAAACTCGTTCTTTCTACGATTGTTGCCAGCCTCAGCTCATTCCGGTTGGTCTTCAGGCGGTTTTGGTGTCGAATAGCATCAACTCAGAACTTCCGGAATAAGCGGCTGCAAGAGGAGCTGCTGCCGGTGCGAGTATAAGCGCAATATCAAACTGTTTTGCATTTACAGTGTACATCGCTATGACATTTGATCACTTTTAATTCGACATGTGTCGAATAAGCGGGGTACGAATCAAAAAGTGTCGTATTAAAGCGTGTCCAACCAGCGGGGTAAGACGGTATTTCTTATCGTTTCAGAGAGCGAGCAATGGCGCTTAAGGCGAAACTGGATCCATTTCCTCAATTTTGGTTTCTGATTTTTTATAAAATAAGGAAGCAATATTTTCAAAATCAGTTTTCGTGCACATGTAGAGTATGGATCAAGGTATCTCCTGAACTTTTTTCAGATGGAAAATGTTTTTAGTTTTTGCAGAAACCATTTTTAAACAAAATTTTACAAAAAAAATGGTTTCTGAAAAAAACTAAAAACATTTTCCATCTGAAAAAAAATCAGGAGATACCTTGATCCATATCTACATGTGCACGAAAACCGATTTTGAAAATATTGCTTCGTTATTTTATGAAAAATCAAAAACCAAAATAAAGAGGAAATGCTTCCAGTTTCGCCTTAAGCCTAGGCTTGTTAGCCAGGACACAGTGTAAATGACTGTGCCCCATCCCTGAAGAAAGATGGCCCATGGAGTGACAAAACCTTTTAGCTGCGTCACTCCCAACGTTGGTGTTCAAACATACTAAAACATACTACATCAACTTATCTACATGTACTACTCAAGCAAATGCACTCACACAACCTGAATCTTGTCGGATCACTCGCTTATAGTGAATCCCAAATCAACCCATTACAAATATCCAACTCCTTGACACCTATGGGAGCGCCGGTGAGTCGCTGGCCTTTCGTAAAGTAGGTGTCATATCATCACATCCTTTGGAAGTTTTCATGTCTTTTTACTTCAACCTCCAATTGAATAGCTATTCCTTCCCAAATAGCAATCCATAAGCAGTTAGAATAGGAGTATTAAAGTTTTAGCATGACAACTATCAGTATGCAATCTACGAATTACTCCGTTACCACGCAACGCAACGCAAATTACTCAAGAAATTTTCCAAGGTCCTTTAGAGAAATTTCATTGAAGCTCCCGGAGAAGTTCCCGATTAGAATCCTAGATGAAACCTCCAAGAAATAGCACACCAGTTGTAAATTTTGGAGGAGTTACCCAAAGAAGTTCCTGCAGGAGTTTCCAAAAGACTCACTAAAAATATTTTCGTTGAAATACGTTGGGAAATATCGGGAGAAACTTTCTTACGAATCGATTGAAATTTTCTGCAAGGCGATGTCCATAAACTACGGAGAATAATCTTTTTGTACACTTTCATCCGTACAACATTTTTAAATTATGTATGGACCATAGACTTCGGAGCAGATATACAGATTTTTCTGTATTATACAGATTTTTGACCTTCAATACAGACAAGATACAGAGTACAGAAAAATACAGATTTTTGAAATATGATACAGATTTCTACAGAAAGCATACATTTGGAAGTATTTTTCAATGAATTCAATGAAACTTTGTAAATTTCTGCTTAAACTTCGAAGAATTTATGACAATTTATGCATTTTCACACATGTTTTAGAAAAATAAATACCAGTAAAATTTCAAAATCGTCAAAAAGTAGTACATTTTTGTTAGTTTCTATTGAAATCCAGGACTCCCGGTATCTGCTATACCCTCAAAGAGGGCGATACAAAAAAATCTGAATTGATACAGATTTTTGATGAAAATAGTTTGGCATCTCTGCTTCGGAGACTCCTGGAAAAAACCCCTGAAAAAGTTTCAGGAGGAATTCCAACAAGAATGCCAGGGCAGAGCCCTGAAGGAATCCCAGAGGGAATCTCAAAAAAATTACCAGGAAAAATCTCTGAAGAAATGCGGTAAAGGAATTCCCAGCAGAAATACTGAAAAGAAAATCCAGGAGAAATTTGGATCCCTGAAGGAATTTCTGAAGGAATTCCAGGTGGAATCCCTGGGGAAGTTTCAGGATAAATCCCTGGAGGAATTAAAGAAGGAATCCTGCAGGAACACCATGTGAAAACCAGGAGGAAACTCTTAAGAAATCACTGATGGAATCCCAACCCAAGTAAAAATTATACTTTTGTGGCAATCCTGAAGTAATTTCTAAGTTTGAGTAATAAAACTTAGCAATAAAGCTCTTTGTTCTGCAAATCCGAGATTAAATAGGCATAAAATATCCATAAGACTTATCTGGCCCACTCTTCAGGAGATCTTCAAGCCTGCTTTTGAAGACTGCTTTGAAAGTAGTTGTATTTATGTACTTACACTGATGATTGATTATAAGAACTACATAAAACTTTAACAAGAATAGCTTGAGGCATGTTGATCTTTTAGCTGTCTTTCTCAAAAATGCTAATAGTGCATAATAAATGAAATCTTTTGCCTAAGCATTATTCAGATGCGAACTAGTTTTGTTTCATGGATGAAATGTTAAATGAACTGTGAATTAATTTTTATCAAATTGAAATGGCTAAAGCATTAAAATTGCCAGACAGATCATTGATGACAGGGAATCAAAATTTTCCGTGCCATACCCACTTTGTCGTTGATATGCCACCCAAAACATACGAAAATAACAAAGCGCCTCAAAAATAATATCATTCATTAATATACGAAGACATAAATTTCCTATAAAAACAAAAGCCTACGCCACTTTTTCAATTCTTTCTAAACATGGCTGCCGTTCCAAGCGAACACAACTCATGCAGCCGCCATCAATTGTTATTACCTTTAATCCAAACCACCTCAAAACAATGATGGAACCAAGTCGCCTTGCATGAAATCTACAACATTTATTGAAGATTGATTTTACTAGTGATAATCTTAAGGCAGATTTGTTCGTCTTAAATGAAATTTATTCGTTTTATTCAAGAGTAACAGCCTTTGACAATTGTTTGTTTACCTTTTTGGAGCTAGAAAGTTGTTTCTGTACATTTTGCGTCAGGAAGCGCCGATTATATTATAGTTTCGTGTATTTAATTAGTGCCTTACTAAAATTTACTAGTATTACCGTAAAACGGGGTATCTTTTATAATGCGGGTTACTTTGATAGTGCAAGGGGCATTGTATAGTTTATCTTATAACTATGATTCCTTCAACCAGTTAAGAAAAAGGCAAACGTAGACCAATTCTATACATATGAAAGTCCATCTTAGACGTATTTTCAATAAAACCTAGTTTATATACAACTTTTTGGGCAAAAAATAGAAATTGTTGATATTTTTCTCATTTGTCTACCCCTTCAAACAATCTGCTATATGACTTTGTTTCAACTAATTTCTCAATGAATGAACTCTTATTCTCGATAGATTCATCATAGTAGATTCAAAATCTGGCCTTGAATCTCTTAACGAAGTGTGTTTTTATGAAATGGAAGCAATTTTGTAAATTGGGACACAAGTCTCCATACACCGATAAACGGCTAAAAGTATGCAATGCCCTTGTAATTTCATGTAGATAAATCTGTGTTGTTCAAAATGTGTTAATAAAACATTCAAAAACTAAACAAAAAAATACAACTCACCATGAATAGCATGTAATTATATGTTGATGTACCGTTAAACATATATTTTTACAAAGATAACGATTTTTGATTGCTAAACTCACTGAGTTTTTACTTAGTACTCCACATACTCATTTTTATATGTAGAATTTAGTGAAAAATCAATGTTTTGATATAAAAAATCTGTTTTATATTTTCCACAAGGCTTCTCTTATCATGCTCATACTCCTAAAATTTCAATCCGTGATTATTTTTAAGATTTGATGTGTTTTACAGGGAACTATCAAAGTTACCCCAAAACGAAAATGAGATTCTCGCTCATATGAAAAACTAAAAGTCACCCAAAATATTTAAGATTATCAAATCTCTCAATTGCAATTGATAACTGATAGCCCAGTACTTGTTTTAAAAATATACAACTATGGAAAATACAGTCACATGGAAAAATATTAAGAAAATTCGCTGAAAAACTATCAAAGTTACCCCGTTTTACGGAACACTATTTAGCATGAGCATGCGAAGAGTCACAGTAAGTCGCATTACCCATTTCATTTTTGATTCAAGTTGATGTGGCTTGTGTGAGTAACTGGCTGAAGGTTGGACTACAGCAGCAAGCTACTCGCATTTTTGATTGGCTATAAAATGAATATTTCGTCGATATGACTACTTTTGAGCACCAAAACGGCTAAATTAACAGTGAGCAAAAATGTTTGAGTGTTTATATTTGCATAAGAAAGCCAATTTGTTGCATAATTTATTATTTGAAATAATAAGATAGTTCGTTGTTTCATTATTCTGCTTAGTTCTTGTTCCAAGGTAGAGGCTCTAGCTCAAGAATTGAAAGCTTTAAGAAGTTTTTAAAGGAGAACAACTCAGATGAATTGTACTTTAATAAACGAAGCATAAACTTTTAATAAAATTGGTTGATTTTATGTGTTGAAAATAACTTCAAATACGTCTTAAAACTTATTATAAGATTAAATGCATTAGTAAATCAAGTTGTTTTATGCGCGATTTTCATAATTAATTTGAAGAAAACTTAAAAACCACATACGAACGGAGATTATTTTCTCTTGATAAAAACAACTATAAATGTTTCATGAATTCTTCATGCTATGATAAAGCTTCTATAAAAATAAACAAATCTAAAAGGAGTTTAAATTGTTACTTGGGAAGTGAAATCACTGTAGGAATCCCTAAAGGAACTCTTGAAGAAACTTCTGAAGAAATCCTGAAGAAACAAAGGAAGAGGATTCCAGGAGAAATATGAATCGCTGAAGGAATTCCAGAGAGAATTACAGGAGAAATTCAAGAAGAAATTCCTGCTTCAGTTCCAGGAGGAATCCCTGTAGGAATCTCTGAAGGAACCCCTGAAGGAATTCCAGAAATAAAGTGAAGGGGTTTCAGGAATCCCTGAAAGAATACCAGGATGAATCCCTGAGGTCTTCTATGATGATCTTAACGTCATGGCTTGGGCAGCTATGGAACTTGCGTCGCACTATAGAGCCACGTGTGGAATGCGTCCTTGTTATCATCAGTGCATGCCTTTCACGCCGAGGACCTGGGGTCGAATCCCACTTCCGACAAACTCACAAAATGTGAGTTCTTCCTTCGGAAGTTAAGTGAAGCGTGGGTCCCGAGATGAACTAGCCTAGGGCTAAAAATCTCGTTAATACAGATAAAAAAAAATCATCTGTGCTTCCGATGTGTGAGCTGTGATCACGTTGATTATGCATAAGTCAAGACCCGACCTCTAACTCTCAACTTGAATAGGGGAATTGTGGGTAAAATGAACAGGGGGGGGGGGTAAATGAACAGGGTGTCAAGGGCGTAGCCAGCTTTTCGGCCAGGGGGGGGCGAGCACCCTTACACTGAAAACCACTTTGCAGTAACAAGGAGTTCAAATACTTCATCATTTAAAAAAAAGTGAAGTATGAAATATGGGTGATTAACAGGAGTGGTTCAATGGAAGAATCATATATGATTATAATCCTGAGGAATTCCTCAAGATATTGCTTCAGGAATTTCTTAACAAATGCCATCATAAATTTGAATTTATCCAGCAGTTTCTCCAGAAATTTCTTTAATATTTTTCCAGGTTATTTTAATGTAGATATTCCAGCAGAAATTACCTTCGGAAAACTTGCAGTTATTCCGTTGAGAACCTTCAGAAATTTCTTCAATAATTCCTCCAGAAGTTTTATTACGAATTTCACCATGCATTCTTTTTAGAATTTCCCCAGTAATTCTTATCAAATATCATTCTTAATTCCACCAGAAATCCGTTTGAGAAGCTCCAGAAAATACTTTAAGAATTTCTCCGGAATTCTTTCAAAAATTCCAATTAATCTAAGATTCCTTTCCTTGAGGAATACCCTAAGAAATTTTTGGAGAAATTTCTTCGAAAAATCCTTTAATAAATTCCTTCTGAATTACCGGAAAAAAATCTTTGAAAATATCTTTGGAAGTTGCTAGAGGAATGCATTCGGAAATTTTTAAAGGAATCAATTAAAAAATAATTTTAGGAATTTATTTCGAAAATCCTTGAGGAATTCTACCGGAAATTCTTTGAAAAATTCTTCAGAAATTTCTTGAGGAATTCCTTCATTTCAAAAGCTCCTTGAGAAATTCTATAAGACATTCCTTCGAGAGTTCTTCTATGATTTCCTTTAGAAGATTCTTCGGGAATTCCTTGAGGAATTTCTTTGAAATAGATTTAGAATATTCCTTGATGAACTCCTTTGGAGTTTTCGTGAGGAATTCTTCCAAAAATTCCTTCAGGAATACCTTTAAAAATTCTTGGAGGAATTCATCCGGAAATTTCTGTGAGAATTCCTTCCCAAATTCCTGAAGCAATTCTTTCGAAAATATTGAAAAAAAATCACTAAAACTCTCTTGAGATATCCCTTCTGAAATTCCATAAGGAATTTCTTTAAAAATGTTTTAAAACTTCCTTGAAAAAATATTTCGAAAATTCCTGAAGAAATGCTTTTTGTGATTTTTTATTTCCTAGAGGAACTCATTCGGAAATTATTTGAAGAATTCCTTTAAAAATGCCATGATAACGAAAATTCGGAAATTTTTAAAGAAGTTCGTTTCGAATTTTGTTTGACATATGTCTGAAATATCACATGGAATACCTTCGGAAATTTCGTGAGAAATTGTTTGATAAGTTCGTTGAGGATTTTTTTCGGTTTTTTATAAATCTTTACGAAATTCCTCAAGGAATTCCAGCGAAAGATCCTTGAGAAGCTTCTTCGGAAACTCCTCAAGAAATTCCTTAAAAAATGTATTGCGGAACTCCTACGAAAACTTGAGAAACTTCTTCGAACATTCCTTCAGAAACACATTTGGGGATTATGTGAGAAAATCCTAAGGAAATTTTTTGAGGACATCCGTCAACAATTTTTGGAGGAATTCATTCGGAAATTTTTGAAGGTATTTCAAGGCAAATCCATAAGAAATTTCTTTGGAAATTCCGGGAGGGATTTCTTTGTAAATTCGTAGAGGAATTCCTTCAGAAATTCAGGAGAAAATCCTTTGAAAATTCCAGGAGAAATTCCTTTGAAAATTCCTGGAGGAATTCCTACGGAAATTCCTGGACAAACTCCTCCGGAATTTCATGGAGGAATTCTTCGGGAAAATCCTGGAGGAATTCCCTCGGAAATTCTTGGAGGAATTCCTTCGAGAATTCGTGAAGGAATTCCTTCGGGCATTCATGGAGGAATTCCTTCGGAAATTCCAAGAGGACATCCTTTAAAAATTCCAAGAGAAATTCCTTTGAAAATTCCTAGAAGAATTTCTTCGGAAATTCTTGGAGGAATTCCTCCGGAAATTCCTCGAGGAATTTCTTCGGAAATTCGTAGAGGAATTCCGTCGAAAAATTTCTGGAGGAATTCCTTCGGAAATTCATGGAGGCATTTCTTCAGAAAATCCTTTAGAAATTCTTTGGCAAAATTCCTGGAGGAATTTGTTCGGCAATTCATGGAGGAATTCCTTCGAAAATTCATGGAGGGATTTCTTCGGACATTCATGAAGGAATTCCTTCGGAAATTCCAGGAGGACCTCCTTTAAAAATTTCAAGAAGAATTCCCTTAAAAATTCCTGGAAGAATTCCTCCGGAAATTCCTAGAGTAATTTTCCCGAAATTTCCTGGAGGAATTTCTCCGGAAGTTCCTGGAGGATTTCCCTCGGAAATTCCTGGAGGAATTGCCACCAGGGGCCTACATCGTCGAAACCAAAACATGACGCTGAAAGCGAGCGCCCATCAGCATCGCACGGACGCCGATGACGGGAACATTCAAAACAACATGCATGTGCTTCGCTTCATCCGCCCTTCTTGTCACTTTCTTCGACACAAAAACAGGTGGCGGCTCATTTTCGCACCGACTGGGATTCAATTGAAATTTTCAAATTATCTAAAATGTATGTTTGCTTAATATTTTTATGTGTAATAAACTATTTCAGTAAAATATGCATAGCATACATTAACATTACACAGATTTGCCGGTTGTTACACTCATTAATTGAGTTATAACAGCGAAATTCAATCGATGTCGAACAAGCGTGCTTGAGCTTGTGAGTGCGAAACAAAGTGGCATCTGCGACGACGCAGCACCGTCGGTTCATCGGTGACGATGACAGTCGGGCTGAGCGACGACGACAGCGCCTTGTTTCCATTGACGATTGAAAACATTGTTTACAAACTTCGTCTGAAAATTTCAATTGAAATTGAAAATGTAGGGCCCTGATTGCCACGGAAATTCCTGGAGGAATTCTCTCGGAAATACATGGAGGAATTCATTCGGAAAATCCTGAAGGAATTCCTCCGCAAAATTCCTGGTGGAATTACATCGGAAATTCATGGAGAAATCCCTGTGGAAATTTCCATTGGAATTTATCCAGGAATTTCCGACAGAATTTCTCCTGGAATTTCTGAAGGAATTCTTCCTGGAATTTCAAAAAAAAAAATCCTTCAGGAATTTCCAAAAGAGTTTCTCCAGGAATTTCCAAAGGAATTTCTTCAGGAATTTCCGATGGAATTCCTCCGGGAATTTTTGAAGAAATTCCTCCAAGAATTCCCAAAGAATTCCTCCAGGAATTTCCGAAATAATTGCTCCACGAATTTCAGAAGGAATGCATTCCGGAGGGATTTCTCCAGGAATTTCCGAAGAAATTCCACTAAGAATTTCGTAAAGAATTCCTGCAGGAATTTCCAAAGGAATTCCTCCATGAATCTTCAAACGAATTCGTCCAGCAATTTCCGAAGGAATTCCTCCCGGAATTTCCGAAAGAATTCCTCCAGGAATTTTTGAAGGAATTCCTAACGGAATTTGTTAAGGAATTCCTCCATGAATTTTCGAGGGAATTCCTCTTGGAATTTCCAAAAATAAAATCCAAAAAGACTTTCCGAAAAAATTTCTCCAGGAATTTCCGAAAGAATACCTCCGGGAATTTTCGAAGGAGTTCTTCCAGTAATTTCCGAAGAAATTATTCCAGCAATTTCCGAAGGAATTCCTCCTGGAATTTTCAAAGGAAATCGTCCAGTAATTTCCGAAGGAATTCCTCCAGGAATCATAAAAAGCATTCCTCTAAGAAGTTTAGAATGATTTTTTTCCAGGAATGTCCTAAGGAATTCATCCAAGGATTTTCTCAGGAATTTCTCTTTAGATGTCTGAAAGAATCCCTCCAGAAATTTCCGGAGGTATTCATCCAAGATTTTTCGAGGGAACTCCTCAAGAAATTTCCGAAGGAATTCTTTCAGGAATTTCCGAACGAATTCCTTCAGGAATTTCCGAATTCTTCCAGGAATTTATGAAGGGATTCCTCCAAGAATTTCGGAAGAAATTCCTTCTGGAATTTTTTAAGGGATTCCTCCAGGATTTTTTGAAGGAATTGCTTCAGGAATTTCCGAAGCAATTTCTCCCGGAATTTCCGAAAGAATTCCTCCAGGAATTCCTAAAGAAATTCCTTCTAGGAATCTTCAAAGGAATTCGTCCAGCAATTTCCGAAGGAATTCCTCCCGGAATTCTGAAAGAATTCCTCCAGAAATTTCCGAAAGTATTCATCCAAGATTTTTCGAAGGACCTCGCCACGAAATTTTCGATGGAATTCCTCCAGTAATTTCCGAACGAAGTCCTTCAGGGATTTCCGATAGAATTTCTCCAGGATTTTGCGAAGGGAAATTTGAAGAATTTTGGAAGGAATTCCTCCAGGAATTTTCAATGGAATTCGTCCAGCAATTTCCGATGGAATTCCTTCAGGAATTTCCGAAAGAATTCCTCCAGGAATTCCTAAAAGAATTTCTACTGGAATTTTCAAATGAATTCCTCCGGGAATCTCCAAAGGAATTCGTCTAGCAATTTCCGAAGGAATTCCTCCCGAAATTTCTGAAAGAATTCCTCCAGGATTTCTTCGAAGGAATTCCTAATGGAATTTGCGAAGGAATTCCTCCCGGAATTTCTGAAGGAATTCCTCCAGGAATTTTCAATGACATTCGTCCAGCAATTTCCGAAGGAATTCCTCCAGGAATTTCCAAAAGCATTCTTCCAGGAAGTTTGGAATTATTTTGTCCAGGAATTTCGTAAGGAATTCACCTAAGGATTTCCTCACGAATTTCTCCATGTATTTCTGAAAGAATTTCTCCAGGAATCTCCAAAGGTATTCATCCAAGATTTTCCCATGGAACTGCCCAAGGAATTTCCGAAGGAATTCCTCTAGGAATTTCCGAAGGAATCCTTAAGGATTTTCCGAAGGAATTTCTCCAGGAATTTCCGAAGGAATTTGAGAAAGGGATTCCTCCTGGAATTTTGGATGGAATTCCTTCAGGAATTTCCAAAGGAATTCTTCCAGGTATTTCCGAAGGAATACCCTCAGGAATTTTCGAAGATATTCTTCCAAGAATTTCCGAAGGAATGCCTGCATACATTAAAAAAAATAACAGAGAATGCAGGAGAATTTTATTTTTACTAGTCAAAAACAGCTCTGATCATCTAAGTTTTTCGGTTAAGTTAGAATATAGTTGCCCCCCCCTGGCTACGCCCTTGCAGGGTGTTGTTTTACAGCAATTAGCGTATTTCTGCATATTTTAACGATTGGATGCTGTGTGATAGCGTAAAACATTATACTTCTGCGGATCTTGAACTTAAAAATTGAATAAACCACTTGATTATGACGAAAATGTCAAAAAACACACAAAAAATGTGCTCTGATGTAAAATTGAACTTATCTGAATTAAGGTCAATTCATATATTTTTCGCAAATTATGGCATGTGTGATCCCATATTCCAATAATGTACTTCCAAAAGATAATATTCAGTTGAAAAAAAAATAGGTTACGCTTTCAATACAATTTTTAGAACAACTTTAAAACCAGAACGACTTAGGGGTAAAATGAACAGCTGGTTCAAACTTTACCCATTTTTTATAAAATTTTGTGCAAACTCGGTATATTGAAATCTATAGCACATATTTTGACAAAACTAGTGCAAAAAGTTAAGAAAAAAGTATTTTGCGCTCATAAAATAAGATTTTTATCCGAAAAATCGCTTGTTTTAGTACATTATTTACAAATAATTATTCCAGCACAATCCAAATTATATATCAAAAGTTTTAAAAGTGTAGCATATAAAGTTTGTATTAAATTGGTTGGCCTACACAAGTATATATCGAAATTATACATTTTAACTTGCTTTTGAAGACATGTTCATTTTACCCCCATCGAATGTTCATTTTACCCACACTATTTTTCATGACTCTGTTTTCTTGCATGTTTTGTAATCGAAAATAATGTAAGAAAACTGTATTTTTTTAATAATATTTTCTTCCAGAACTCTTTGAATATATTGCCATCTACGATATTACGGGGTGAAAAATAAAGATTTTGTCATATTTCTATTGGAAACGACCACAAACGCTTAGGGTGTTCATATTACCCCCAATTCCCCTATTCTTTCGTTTTATCATTTTTCGGACAGCTTATACTTGCTGACGGAAAAATGAAATCCCAGACTGTGGCACCAGGTTTCAAAGAGAATTTACCCATGTCATCGTCATTGTTAACAATATTAATGCCAATCAAGCTCAGATTACTGAAGCACTTAATTAAGCTTTCCTCAATCATTTGAAACTGACCATGCATCGCGATCTCATTTTTGTTCAGCAAACCGGACTTATCACATTTCTTTTTTTTTCTCAGATGAAATTAAATTCTGAACAAACTGTTGTCTTGTACTTCACACTGTCCCTGTGACTGCACTGCACATCACTTTCAACGACCGTGTAATAAGCGATTTCAATTTAGATAATATTCCCAGAATATCTGCAAAAAGCACCGTTCAGATACAATCGCATTGCCAGAATTTAAATTTCCACAAACGATGAGATGAATCCGGGAATTCCCCACCCGACAAGCATGGCGGAGCATCGAAGCGGAAAATGAGCCATAATTGCCGGGGGCCAATTATCCTGTGAGTTCTGGAAAAACGTTTTCCGAAATAAAAGTTCCCCCCAGTGGAGACACTCGCGCGCGCGGAACGTGAGTGAATATATTCCTACAATGCCATCGCCGAAACCGACATGATGCAGAGTGCGATGGATTCGCCATAACTTTTAATTATATAAACGTCATGAAAGTAATAACTTTTATCGCTCGGCTCGGTATTGCATTAATGCGAGGAACAATCATTTTAATAAGCAGATGCCGTCCGCGACTTCAGCCCGCAGTTCCTCCTCGCAGGGTTGCACTTCCTGTGCGGGAAGGGGACTAGCATTGGGCGTTTTTTTGCTTCAAAATAAGTTTGAGGTCAATTCCCAGGATGTGTTACCGATGTGGATGATTGTATTGTTTTGATGTTAGAAAAAAAAACTACAATCGCCTCTGTGTGGTTCTAAATCAGAAACAAAACCACCAAATAAATAAAAAAATCGCCCACTACTAGACGAGACACGTTTGTTTGGGTGGAATCAAGGCACATTTAAACGAGAACTGCGTTGGGCCGGCTGCCTGGCTAATGATGATGCTGATGATGATTCGCTTGATGATAGGCAATGACAGGCAATGGCAGGCTGCCGGAGTGACTTTTCCACACCATTTATTGCGCCAGTCGTCGTCGCGGAAATGTATGAATAAAAGATTTGCGTTGGGAAATGTGGCCAACTGTATGAATCTCTCTCTCGGATCCGACCGCAACCAATCATGAGGCCGTCCGTTCTGTGTCTGTTCTGCCTGGGTTCTAGGTAGGCACGTGGCAGCAACTTGATGAATGTTTCTCGCACTTGGAAAATATGATGACTGACCAATTTTTATTGGTTTCGTTTGTGTTTGTTTGGTGCGGCGAGGTACACACATTTAATCGTTGAAGGTTTTTTGATTGCATTTTTTCGATTGTTTATCTGTTTATTTTACTTTGATGTACTGCATTTTGTTCATTAGTTTTCATGTAATGTAAAAGCATACATTTTTTTAGGGTCAAGGTACAATATGCGATCGTAAACTGGCAAATTCATCATATTCTAAAACAAACCGGTTATGGCATCGATTGATTGTGCCATTTTAGTTATTATATGTGTTATTGATTCACACAATCAAAATGCCATGACCCGAAAAACAAGTTCAGCAGAGCTAATCATGAACAGAATTTGAAAATTCCTTTGGTGTTTTAACCACCTTGACAAACCAGTACACAACAGAAACACGTGCTTGATGAACAAATTGAAATTTGCGAACAGAAATCCAATTGCTCCGGAGAAAATCGAGCCTACGACTCCCAATTTGCTATACGGGTGCTTCTATTCCTCCAAGCTTCGGAATCACTTGGCCACCTCCGTAGTAGAACTGATCTGGATTCACACAATGTTTGATTCTTTTCACAATCCAAATCTTCTTCGGATGGCAATACAGAAGGAATTACAGCATAAATTACAGAAGGTATTCCAGAAGAATTTCCAGAACGAATTTCCAGAATAAATAAAAAAAATCCAAAAGAAATTCCAGAAGATATTCTTGTTGGAATTCCAGAAAAAAATCGAGTCTCTCTCTCTCTTCTTGGCGTAACATCCTCATTGGGACAAAGCCTGCTTCTCAGCTTAGTGTTCTATGAGCACTTCCACAGTTATTAACTGAGAGCTTCCTCTGCCAATGACCATTTTGCATGCGTATATCGTATGGCAGGCACGAAGATACTCTATGCCCAAGGAAGTCAAGGAAATTTCCTTTACGAAAAGATCCTGGACCGACCGGGAATCGAACCCGTCACCCTCAGCATGGTCATGCTGAATACCCGTGCGTTTACCGCCTCGGCTATATGGGCCCTTAAAAAAATCGAGTAGGGATTGCAAAATAGGTTTCAGTAGGACTTGGAGAAAAAAAATCAAGAAGGAGTTCTAGAAGAAATTCCAGAAGGAATACCATAAGATTTTCCAGAAGGAATTCCAAGAGTAATTGCAGATGCAATTCCAGAAGAAAAAACAAGAAGAAAATCTAGAAGGAATTCCAAAAGAATTTCCACAAAGAATTCCAGAAAAAAATCCAAATGACTTCCAGGGTGAATTTCAGAAGAAACTACAGAAGAAACTCTGGACGGAATTCCTGAGGGACTTCAAAAAAAAAAATTCCAGGAGATTCTCCAGAAGGATTTCAAGAAGAATTTTCAGAAGGAACTACAGCAGAGAATACTGAAGAAATTCCAGAGGGAATTCCAAGGGTAATTCCAGAAGGAATTCCAAGAGGAATTTCAGAACGAATTCCAAGAGGAATTCCAGAAAAAAATCCAAAAGAAATTCCATAATGAATTCCAAGAAAAATTCCAGAAGGAATTCCAAGAGATATTCCTGAAGGAATTCCAAAAGCATTATTCGGAGAAATTCCAAGAGTAATTCCTGAAGGAATTCCAGGAAAAAATCCAGGAGGAATTCCAGAAGGAATTGAAGAAGAAATTCCAGGAAGAATTCCAGAAGGAATTCCAGGAGGAATTCCAGGAGAATTCCAGAAGGAATTCCAGGAAGAATTCCAGATGGAATTCCAGGACGAATTCCAGATGGAATTCCAGAAAGAATTCCAGAAGGGCTTCCATTAAGAATTCCAAAAAACTTTCCAGAAAGAATTCCAAAATTAATTCCAGGACGAATTACATAGGGAATTCCAGGAAATATTTCAGAAGGAATTCCAGGAGGAATTCCAGCAGGAATTCCAGAAGTAATTCCAGGAAGAATTCCAGAATGAATTCCAGGAAAATTTCTGAAGGATTTCCAAGAAAGATTCCAGATTCCAGGAGGAATTTCAGGAGGAATTCCTGGAGGAATTCCAGAAGGAATTCCAGAAGGAATTCCAGAAGGAATTCCAGGAGGATATCCAGAAGAAATTCCAGAAGGAATTCCAGAAGAAATTCCAGGAGGAATTCCAGAAAGAATACCAGGAGGAATTCCAGAAGAAAATCCAGAAAGCATTCCAGGAGGAATTCCAGAAGATATTCCATTGGAACTCCGGAAAGAATTTCAGAAGGAATTCTAGGAGGAATTCCAGAAGAAATTCCAGAAGGAAATCTAGGAGCAATTTCTGAAAGATTTCCGAAAGAAATTCCAAGAGGAACTCCAGAAGTAATTCCAGGAGGAAATCCAGAAGAAATTTCAGAAGGAATTCCAGAAGAAATTCCAGGAGGAATTCCAGAAGGAATTCCAGGAGGAATTCCAGAAGGAATTCCAGGAGTAATTCCAGAAGGAATTCCAGGAGGAAATTTCCGAACAAAATCCCAAAGAATTCCGGAACCAAATCCACAAAAACATACAGAAGGAATATCACAAGGAATTGCTGAAAATATCCAGGAATTCCAAGGAGAATTCCAGAAGGAATTCCTAGAAGAATTCAAGAAGGAAATACAAGAAGAATTCCACCAGGAATTCCAGGAAGAATTCCAGAAGGAATTCCAGCTGGATTTCCAGGAAGAATTCCAGAAAGAATAATAGGAGGAATTCCAGAAGAAAATCCAGAAAGCATTCCAGGAGGAATTCCAGAAGATATTCCATTGGAACTCCGGAAAGAATTTCAGAAGGAATTCCAGGAGTAATTCCAGAAGAAATTCCAAAAGGAAATCTAGGAGCAATTTCTGAAAGATTTCCGAAAGAAATTCCAAGAAGAATTCCAGGAGGAATTCCAGGAGGAATTGCAGGAGGAATTCTAGGAGAAATTCCAGGAGGAATTCCAGGAGGAATTCTAGGAGGAATTCCAGAAGGAATTCCAGGAGGAATTCCAGAAGGAATTCCAGAAGGAATTCCAGGAGGAATTTATTAAGCAATCTTCAGTAGAATTAATGTAAAATTTATAGGAAGTACTTTTGAACAAATCTTTGGAGAAATCCAAGGGAAATTCTCAAAGAAATCTCTATAGAAATTTTAGAGGGATTTCCTGGAGAAATATCTAGAGAAATTCCTCAGGAAACTATTTGTGAAATTTCTAGAAAAGTTTCTTTAGGAATTTTAAGTGATAGGACGATGAGCAAGGACGATGACAACCCGAAGAATGACAGACACAGAAATTCACGAGGAAGATTAACAAAAAGATTATAACTTGAGTGATGGGCAAAACGAAATGCATGGGGCACGTTGTGTAAATTATTAAATATAAAACTAATTGAATTCGGGCCGACTACAACCAAAAACTCTTGAATTTATTATTTTTTGGACAATTTACTTACTTACTTACCGATCAGGCTAAGGCCGGGGTGGCCTCTGCTGTACATAGTAGCCGCCTCCATTCCACTCGGTCCATGGCTGTTTGTCTCCAGTTCCGCACTCTGCGTAGGGTCCGCAGATCGTCCTCCACTTGGTCGACCCACCTAGCTCAATTTACTAGGACAATTTACTGAGTACGAATCTTGTTGTGTAGCTGGTATGAATTTCTAGTTGTCCGCGGCATAAAAGTTCATTTTCGAGGTGAATATGTAACCCAAAACGGTGAGTCGATAAGGAGAGCGTCCAACATAGCTCTGGTCCTCACAAGTTCCTACCTCATGCTTCCACGGGTCAAACGATGACAAAGACCGCCAGCTAAGAGTTGTGTGCTAAGCTGGTAGTGCAGCCTGGGCACTGTTGTCCCTTTGACTTCAGCTAGATTGAGGAGGTACGTCCCGAGCGTCTGTTCACCAAGGAGGTGCGGCTCAAGCAGCGTCTATTCTGGCATCCAGCGGCTGAATATGAAACGCTGTATCGCGTCAGCTATACCTAAGGTGGCAGCCCCACCAACGCGATGTAGGCAGCGCGACCCCGGTAAGGTAGCCTGTCGAAGCCTTACAACACTACGATAAATGAAGTAAAATATAGAATATGCGAACGACACTCTCGGAAACCGACCCGGCAACGAAATAAGGACTATGATTGGAAACTCGGTACCTGAAACGTCAGGACCTTAAATTAACATGGACGAGCGAGCCTTTAGGCTCGTGAATTGCAGAAAGTTGGTGTGTGCGTGGCTGCTATACAGAAAGTGCGGTGGCCCAAAACTGGTGAACGTGAAGCAAATAATGTTTCTTTGGTCGAGGACACTTGAGCCAACTTTGTTGTCGATGCGACAATGATTTGCGATGCGGCTGCGCGGTTAAAATCACCCACGAAACCCGGGCCGGATGGAATTGCTTCTGATTTTCTGAAAACGCACATTTAAAGTTTGCTGATTCCCATACTGCACGTGTTTAATCTTTCGTTGTCCAATGAAGCGTTCCCTTCAATTTGGAAGCCGTCTACGATGTTTCCTGTGTACAAGAAAGGCGACCGGCAAAATGTCAACAACTATCGGGGTATTTCGTGTCTATGCGCGATCTCTAAACTGTTTGAATTAGTTTTGATGGACCCACTGCTGTCTCATTGTAAACAATACCTGAACAAAACGCAACACGGATTCATCCCTGGCAGATCCAACCGCTACTAATCTCCTGTGCCTCACATCTGATATTGCTGACAGCTTTGCCGAAAAATCGCAGACAGATGTCATCTATACCGACTTGTCCGCGGCCTTCGACAAAATTAACCACGCCATCGCAACTGCTAAATTAGAGAGACTCGGCTTAAGCGGCATCCTTCTGCGTTGGTTTGAATCGTATCTTACTGTGTGTAAGAATCTCCCGAATAAGTCAACCAATTCAGTTCAACTACAAGCTCCGTGACGCAACAATCCATCGCATCGATCAAGTGAAAGATCTTGGAGTAATCCTGGATACTATGCTTACGTTTAAGCACTATGTCGCATATATCGTTGACAAAGCGTCTAGGACCTTAGGATTCATTTTTCGCATCGCCAAGGACTTCACCGACGTTTACAGACACCCAAATCGACCATGTGCTGGTGGATGGCCGACAATTCTTGGACGTAATTGATGTTAGAACTTTTAGAGGTCCCAACATCGACTCAGATCACTATTTCGTAGTTAGTAAAATTCGAGCTCGGTTATCAACCGTTTCGGACTCTAGGAACCGGCGATCGATGCGTTTCAACATCCAGCGGTTTTCACCAGACGGTACGGTAGCTGACTATCACCAGAAGCTGGACGAGCGGATAAGTGAGATCAACGAGAACGATAATCTCAACACTTTGTGGGAGTCTATTCACGGAGCGATGGGTACAGCAACGCGGGAGGTGATAGGCACTGCTCAAAGACGAGGGTAATGGACGAGAAGAATGTTGCCAGAAGACGGATGTTGGTGTCGGGGACCCGGCAGAGCAGGGAGCGATATAGGGAAGCAAGAGTAGCCAAAAAACGAATCCACCGCAAAAAGAAAAAAGAGCACGAGGAAAATGTGATTGCTTAGGCGCAAGAGAGTATGGAACAGAATGATATGCGGAGATTTTACGAAACTATCAATGGCGTGCATAGAAAAACAGCGCCTTCTCCCGTTATGTGCAAGACCGAGAAGGAAACTTGTTGACAGCCTAACAATGGTGGCTGTCAGGAAGAGAGAGCACTTCAAGGTATTGTTGAACAGTGGGAGTGGAAGAGCGACGGACAGAATTCGAATCGACGATGACGGACAAGCTGTGGAACCTCCAACGCTAGACGAGGTCAAAACAGCCATTACCGTCTACCCCCGTTGGTTTGAACGACATCTCATGCAAACCAACGGGGTTCATTTTTCAATTTGAACTTCTAGTAACCCTGTAGGCATCGAAAAACACATCGACCCTTTTTGCTGTTTTGTTTTGATTCTGCGTTCCGTTTCACCCCGTTTTATGAGCATAATGACGTTTGAACCATTTTTAGTTTGAACGATGTGCAGATTAGCGGGGGTCAAATTAAAAAGTGTTCAGATTAGATGCGGTCAAACCAACGAGGGTAGACGGTAGAGGACTGAAGAACAACAAGGCTGCTGGGAAGGACGAACTCCTGGCCGAGCTTCTCAAGCACGGTAGTGAGCAGCTGTATCAACTTTTACACATAATACGGTGTAAGATATGGGAGGAGGAAGAACTGTCTGCTAGTTGGTTGGATGGTCTCATTTGCCCTCTTTTCAAGAAAGGGCATCGACTGGAATGTGCTAATTACAGAGGAATAACACTCCCCAATTCAGCGTAAAAAAAGTTGTCCGGAGTTCTGTTCCACAGGCTGAGGCCGATTAAGTAGTCCTTCGTCGACTAATATCAGGCAGGATTTCGTGTGGGCCGATCAACGACGGATCAGATGTTCACCCTGCGGCAGATTCTCGATAAATTTCAGGAGTACAACTTGCAGACCCATTATCTGTTTAATGATTTCAAGGCGGCGTACGATTCAGTTAAGAGAAACGAGTTATGGCAGATTATGATCGAACATGGATTTCCGGCGAAGCTTATTCGTGCGACTCTTGACGGATCGAAATCAAGAGTACGGGTTGCGGATGAAATTTCATCATCGTTCGTAACCTTTGACGGACTGAAGCAGGGCGATGCTCTTTCGAACTTACTGTTCAACATAGCACTGGAAGGAGCGATAAGGAGAGCTGGAGTACACAGGAGCGGAACCATTGTCACGAAGTCGCACATGCTCCTGGGCTTCGCGGACGATATCAACATCATCGGAATCGACCGTCTGCCGTAGAAGAGGCGTTCGTATCTTTTAAGAGGGAGACTGCGTGGATTGGACTTACGATTAACACCACAAAGACTAAGTACATGATTGCTGGTGGTCAACGTCGGTGCGGCCGTGGTAGTGGTGACGAAGTGGTGCTAGGTGGAGAAAAGTTTGAAGTTGTGCATGAATTTGTTTATCTTGATACTCTAGTGACGTGCGATGATGATGTTACCCGCGAGGTAGAAAGACGGATTGCGGCTGCGACTTTTTCGGTCTGCGAAACCAACTGAAGTCCCGCAGGCTGCAAACGAAGACAAAACTCGCATTGTACAAGTCTCTGATTCTTCAGGTCGCTTTATACGGTCATGAAACGTGGACGTTGAAAGAAGCTGATCGGAGAGCTTTTGGACTCTTCAAACGTAAAGTGCTGCGAACAATACTCGGCGGTAAACTGGAGGACGGCATCTGGCGGCGTCGCATGAACTACGAATTGTACCAGGTACATAAAGAGATGGATATAGTGAAGCGAATACAACGCGGCAGGTTGCGGTGGGCTGGACACGTGGCTCGTATGCCGGAGGAACGACAAGCTAAACTTATATTCAGCAGAGAACCAATAAGGGGTCGTTGGCTTCGTGGAAGGCCGCGAATACGTTGGCTTTTTGCAGTTGACGAGGACCTAAGGAATCTAAACGTTCAGGGCGACCGGAAGCGATTTGCCCAGGACCGAGGCCAGTGGAGGCGGATTCTTCATTCGGCTTGGACTCATCGCTACGAGTTGTAGCCCATCAAGTATCAAGTAAGTATCATATCACGGTGACGGTACAATCTATGATAAAAAGCCTTCTTCTAACAATATAGGTTCTCCAATCCAAGAAACAATCCTAAAATAACCAAGTGACACGAACGCATCATCCGAGCTGAAATCATGTGACAAACGGCAAAAAAAAAATAAATAAATTTCAATGGATTCAGCTACTTTTATTTCCATCTTCTTGGAATTTCATATCAACTTCTTAGACACACACGCACATACAAGGCACATACGGCCACTCGGCATCAGTCCCGCTTGACTCCAACCGAGTGGGATGTTGGTAAGTAGGTCGAGAAGCTTCCGATCTAACACGGATGAATATGCAAACACAAAAAGCAAAAGTATTCCAAAGCTGGGCGGCGTGGTGCGATGGCGGAATCTCTTCCGCTGGCTTTCCACGGTCACGTACCGTGCCCACTCCCACACACACGCACACGCACGCATCAATCATTGAAAATTTACGACGAACGTTTTATCCTTCCCCGGAAACAGCGAGGGCTGCCTTCTAGGTCGCCGGCAGGGCCGTCCGTTATCACGCTAATGTGGCAGCGGAATCCGTCTCGTTTTTTCAGTTTGCAAGTTTTAGGGGGCAAGGCTCTCCGAGATATCGCGAGGCTCTGATGAAAATTTACTCTAGGATGGTGGCATTGGAGGTATTTTTAAGGGTGGTAGTGGTCATTGACTTCCGCAGACTTTTTGGAAACGTCTTAATAAGAATTACATAAAATTTTATGTGATTATCTTTCTATTTAGCCATTTGTCGGAAGATTGTCTTTGAGTACATACCTAATACCAATATTTGGATTTGCGAAACCCTCTTTGATTGACTAGCTACTATACTGGGACAAAAGGGTTCCGACTTCTTTCGATGGCACTGGCTGACTAGTGGTAACCACCACCCAATGCGTAGTGGGCGAAGACTGCCGAGGGGTGGATTATTTCGAATTCAACACGTACCTAGCATAATCCACTTAGTTGGTATCGCAATTGAATGGTGGATCTGATATGAAAAGGGAAAAAGAGGGCGAAAAATGCGTGGTGGTAACCTGGTATGAGAAATCTGCTATAGTGAATGATGCGGATTGTGGAAGCTTGATGTTTCCTACTTTTTTATGTAATCTCTCCGAAATTTCTCATGAACTTCTAAAGGATTTCCTGAAGCTTGGTATTCCTGGAAGACTTTTTGACTAGAACAATTCTGGAGAAACAAACACCTAGGGATATTTTCTAGCGAGAGGAGATTCTGAGGGATCCTGTAAAATTTATTCAGGAATTCCTAGAGGCATTCTGGAATTCTAAAGGTATCTCAGTTATGATTTGTGAAGAGATTTTTTAAGGAATGCCTTTGGCAACTTATGAGGAAATTTTTCCTGAAAAAAATCTGGAAGTGAACCTTGGAGAAAATCCTAGGTGAATTAATGGAGGAACTTTCGGACAAAATCCTAGAAAAAATGCTGGAGGACTTCTTGGAGGGATCTCTGGATAAATTCTATTTTAGTAGAAATTTCTGAAGGAATCCTCTAGTGAAATTTCTGTACCGTTTTCTAGAGAGAATCTAAAAGGACTTAATAGAGACATTTCTAGAGCAATTTTATTAGAATTCCAGAAAAACAAATCCCGAAGAAACTTCTATTACAATTATAGGATCAATTTCAAAAAGATATCCTTTATTATTTTTTTTTAATCAGATCTGAAATACTGTCATTAATTACTCCAGAAATTACTCCATTAGTTCATTCTTCAATTCCCCCACGATTTTTTTCCAAAAATGTTTCATGAGGTTCTTCTGAAATTGTGTAAGGAATTCCGGCAGTAAAACTTTAGGAATTTCTAACAAAGATCTTCCCTGAATTTTATCCTGGAATTCCTAAAGAGTCTCCTTCCAGAATTCCTCCAGGAATTCCTCCTGGATTTTTTTCAGGAATTCATCCTCGAATTCCTTCTGGATTACCACCTGGTATACTTTAGGGAAACCCTCCTGGAATTACCTTTGGAATTTCTCTGGAATCCTTGAGTATTCCAAAAAACTCCTGCTGGAAATCTTCTGAAATTCCTCTAGGAATTCTTCCCAAATTTTTCCACAAAATCTCTTCGAATTCCCCAAGAATTTGGAATTCCCCTGGAATTCTCCTGAAATTCCTCTGGAATTCCTCCTGGAATTCCCCTGGAATTCCCCTGGAATTCCTCTGGAATTCCTCCTGGAATTCCTCTGGAATTCCTCCTGGAATTCCTCTGGAATTCCTCCTGGAATTCCTCTGGAATTCCTCCTGGAATTCCTCCTGGAATTCCTCTGGAATTCCTCCTGGAATTCCTCTGGAATTCCTCCTGGAATTCCTCTGGAATTCCTCCTGGAATTCCTCTGGAATTCCTCCTGGAATTCCTCTGGAATTCCTCCTGGAATTCCTCTGGAATTCCTCCTGGAATTCCTCTGGAATTCCTCCTGGAATTCCTCTGGAATTCCTCCTGGAATTCCTCTGGAATTCCTCCTGGAATTCCTCTGGAATTCCTCCTGGAATTCCTCTGGAATTCCTCCTGGAATTCCTCTGGAATTCCTCCTGGAATTCCTCTGGAATTCCTCCTGGAATTCCTCTGGAATTCCTCCTGGAATTCCTCTGGAATTCCTCCTGGAATTCCTCTGGAATTCCTCCTGGAATTCCTCCTGGAATTCCTCCTGGAATTCCTCCTGGAATTCCTCCTGGAATTCCTCCTGGAATTCCTCTGGAATTCCTCCTGGAATTCCTCTGGAATTCCTCCTGGAATTCCTCTGGAATTCCTCCTGGAATTCCTCTGGAATTCCTCCTGGAATTCCTCTGGAATTCCTCCTGGAATTCCTCTGGAATTCCTCCTGGAATTCCTCTGGAATTCCTCCTGGAATTCCTCTGGAATTCCTCCTGGAATTCCTCTGGAATTCCTCCTGGAATTCCTCTGGAATTCCTCCTGGAATTCCTCTGGAATTCCTCCTGGAATTCCTCTGGAATTCCTCCTGGAATTCCTCTGGAATTCCTCCTGGAATTCCTCTGGAATTCCTCCTGGAATTCCTCTGGAATTCCTCCTGGAATTCCTCTGGAATTCCTCCTGGAATTCCTCTGGAATTCCTCCTGGAATTCCTCTGGAATTCCTCCTGGAATTCCTCTGGAATTCCTCCTGGAATTCCTCTGAAATTCCTCCTGGAATTCCTCTGGAATTCCTCCTGGAATTCCTCTGGAATTCCTCCTGGAATTCCTCTGGAATTCCTCCTGGAATTCCTCTGGAATTCCTCCTGGAATTCCTCTGGAATTCCTCCTGGAATTCCTCTGGAATTCCTCCTGGAATTCCTCTGGAATTCCTCCTGGAATTCCTCTGGAATTCCTCCTGGAATTCCTCTGGAATTCCTCCTGGAATTCCTCTGGAATTCCTCCTGGAATTCCTCTGGAATTCCTCCTGGAATTCCTCTGGAATTCCTCCTGGAATTCCTCTGGAATTCCTCCTGGAATTCCTCTGGAATTCCTCCTGGAATTCCTCTGGAATTCCTCCTGGAATTCCTCTGGAATTCCTCCTGGAATTCCTCTGGAATTCCTCCTGGAATTCCTCTGGAATTCCTGCTGGAATTCCTCTGGAATTCCTGCTGGAATTCCTCTGGAATTCCTGCTGGAATTCCTCTGGAATTCCTCCTGGAATTCCTCTGGAATTCCTCCTGGAATTCCTCTGGAATTCCTCCTGGAATTCCTCTGGAATTCCTCCTGGAATTCCTCTGGAATTCCTCCTGGAATTCCTCTGGAATTCCTCCTGGAATTCCTCCTGGAATTCCTCTGGAATTCCTCCTGGAATTCCTCTGGAATTCCTCCTGGAATTCCTCTGGAATTCCTCCTGGAATTCCTCTGGAATTCCTCCTGGAATTCCTCTGGAATTCCTCCTGGAATTCCTCTGGAATTCCTCCTGGAATTCCTCTGGAATTCCTCCTGGAATTCCTCTGGAATTCCTCCTGGAATTCCTCTGGAATTCCTCCTGGAATTCCTCTGGAATTCCTCCTGGAATTCCTCTGGAATTCCTCCTGGAATTCCTCTGGAATTCCTCCTGGAATTCCTCTGGAATTCCTCCTGGAATTCCTCTGGAATTCCTCCTGGAATTCCTCTGGAATTCCTCCTGGAATTCCTCTGGAATTCCTCCTGGAATTCCTCTGGAATTCCTCCTGGAATTCCTCTGGAATTCCTCCTGGAATTCCTCTGGAATTCCTCCTGGAATTCCTCTGGAATTCCTCCTGAAATTCCTCTGGAATTCCTCCTGGAATTCCTCTGGAATTCCTCCTGGAATTCCTCTGGAATTCCTCCTGGAATTCCTCTGGAATTCCTCCTGGAATTCCTCTGGAATTCCTCCTGGAATTCCTCTGGAATTCCTCCTGGAATTCCTCTGGAATTCCTCCTGGAATTCCTCTGGAATTCCTCCTGGAATTCCTCTGGAATTCCTCCTGGAATTCCTCTGGAATTCCTCCTGGAATTCCTCTGGAATTCCTCCTGGAATTCCTCTGGAATTCCTCCTGGAATTCCTCTGGAATTCCTCCTGGAATTCCTCTGGAATTCCTCATGGAATTCCTCTGGAATTCCTCCTAGAATTCCTCTGGAATTCCTCCTGGAATTCCTCTGGAATTCCTCCTGGAATTCCTCTGGAATTCCTCCTGGAATTCCTCTGGAATTCCTCCTGGAATTCCTCTGGAATTCCTCCTGGAATTCCTCTGGAATTCCTCCTGGAATTCCTCTGGAATTCCTCCTGGAATTCCTCTGGAATTCCTCCTGGAATTCCTCTGGAATTCCTCCTGGAATTCCTCTGGAATTCCTCCTGGAATTCCTCTGGAATTCCTCCTGGAAATCCTCTGGAATTCCTCCTGGAATTCCTCTGGAATTCCTCCTGGAATTCCTCTGGAATTCCTCCTGGAATTCCTCTGGAATTCCTCCTGGAATTCCTCTGGAATTCCTCCTTGAATTCCTCTGGAATTCCTCCTGGAATTCCTCTGGAATTCCTCCGGAATTCCTCTGGAATTCCTCCGGAATTCCTCCTGGAATTCCTCTGGAATTCCTCCTGGAATTCCTCTGGAATTCCTCCTGGAATTCCTCTGGAATTCCTCCTGGAATTCCTCTGGAATTCCTCCTGGAATTCCTCTGGAATTCCTCCTGGAATTCCTCTGGAATTCCTCCTGGAATTCCTCTGGAATTCCTCCTGGAATTCCTCTGGAATTCCTCCTGGAATTCCTCTGGAATTCCTCCTGGAATTCCTCTGGAATTCCTCCTGGAATTCCTCTGGAATTCCTCCTGGAATTCCTCTGGAATTCCTCCTGGAATTCCTCTGGAATTCCTCCTGGAATTCCTCTGGAATTCCTCCTGGAATTCCTCTGGAATTCCTCCTGGAATTCCTCTGGAATTCCTCCTGGAATTCCTCTGGAATTCCTCCTGGAATTCCTCTGGAATTCCTCCTGGAATTCCTCTGGAATTCCTCCTGGAATTCCTCTGGAATTCCTCCTGGAATTCCTCTGGAATTCCTCCTGGAATTCCTCTGGAATTCCTCCTGGAATTCCTCTGGAATTCCTCCTGGAATTCCTCTGGAATTCCTCCTGGAATTCCTCTGGAATTCCTCCTGGAATTCCTCTGGAATTCCTCCTGGAATTCCTCTGGAATTCCTCCTGGAATTCCTCTGGAATTCCTCCTGGAATTCCTCTGGAATTTCTCCTGGAATTCCTCTGGAATTCCTCCTGGAATTCCTCTGGAATTCCTCCTGGAATTCCTCTGGAATTCCTCCTGGAATTCCTCTGGAATTCCTCCTGGGATTTTCCTGGATGTCCTTCTGGAATTTTCCTGGATGTCCTCCTGGAATTTCTCTGGAATTCCTCCTGGAATTCCTCTGGAATTCCTCCTGGAATTTCTCTGGAATTCCTCCTGGAATTTCTCTGGAATTCCTCCTGGAATTCCTTTGGAATTTCTCCTGGAATTCCTCTTGAATTTCTCCTGGAATTCCTCTGGAATTTCTCCTGGAATTCCTCTGGAATTCCTCCTGGAATTCCTCATGGAATTCATCCTGGAGTTTCTCTTGAAATTACTCCTGGGATTCCTCTGGGATTTGTTCTGAATTTATTCTCGGATTTTCCTGGAATTGCTTATGGAATTAATCTTGAGTTTAATCTGAAATTTCTCGTGAATTACCTCCTGGAATTTCTCGTGTAATACCTCCTGGAATTATTCCTGCAGTTCGTCCTGGAGTACATTCTCAGATTCCTCCTGCTATTTCCCCGGAATTTCTTCCTATTTTTTCAGGAATTTCTCCTGGAATATCGCCTGGAAGTTCTCCTTAAATTAACTTGGCAATTTCTCCTGTTATTTTTCTCGGAGTTTCGCTAACAACTGCTACTGGAAATTCCCCGAAATTTCTCTTGAAATTTTACGGGAACGCCTACTGGAATGCTCCTGGAAATCCTTCTAGATTATCCCTGGAATTCTCCTTAAGAGTTTCTTGGGATCTCTTTAAGAGTTTCTTAAGGATTCCTCCTAGGGATTTGTCTAGAAAACTTCTTCCAGAAAGCCCTTTAACACTTGCTCCTGAAAATCCTCTAGGAATCAATCCAGAAGTACTTCCAGCAATTTCCCCGTAGAATCTCTTTCGGAATGTAGCCAGAAATCCTTTTACGATTTTTTTTTTCCCAAATTGCTCTGGCATATTCTTTAGGTTTGCTTTTAGAATTTCGAAAACTCAAGCCACACATCAGTGTGCAATCAAACCCATTCTAATGCCAGACATCTGTTGTAAAATACCGTTCAAATTTGATTCGATTCCAAAACAACACTATTTAATGCCATTCAATCAGCATCGCAAATTTCCTCCCGCACCAAACACGTTTTCTCACAAAAGCAACTTATGTACCTATTCTCTAGAGAAAACGCTATAACCACCCACCCCCTTCCCGGTTGGCAAGTATAGCAGCAGCAGCACATCATAGAGCGGAGCTGATCATCTTTCCAATCAAATATGTATGAGGAAGCAATAATGGTTAGGATAGATAGCGCATACAACATGTGAGGATGTGAGGATGTGTGGAGATGTCGGCAAACTTCGAAGGCGAAAGGCGGAAGACGAAATACCTACGTTTCTGTACGTACTGTTCAGTGGGAGCACTCCAAAATTCCCCACCTCCGGAAACCAATTGCTTGAGGAATATACAATCTGCCAACAGGAAGTGCGGCACTTCTCCTCGAACGAGCTGAACGCATGCAATTTTGATTGCATCGGCAACATTGCATCCATCCATCTGGAGAAGGGAGCTGCACAGGAAGCAAACGAAGATGGGAAAGTTTTCTCCGCTCGCTCGCGCAAAGAAAAACCCTTTTAAAGAATTCCCATTTCCATCGTCAAACTGCGCACGGATGATTCCCCTGGAAATACATTTCAACTCTCGGTGCCATTGTGTAACTAAAGTGGAGCAAATGTGTAGGGGCATTCGATGGGAAATGTGCAGACTGGGTAAATCAGAGCATTGCAATATTTCTACAAGGTAGTTGTAATTTGGAAAAGGAGCATTGAGCACCACTTTCCCCTCTGTTTGTCTGCCCGTGTAGGAAGCACTTGGACCGGGAGAGAAAGGACTCGATTTCAATCGTGTGGAAAAAAGCAAATTCCAACAATTCCCATGTCCATTAAAATGATGAGTCAAACATAGACACGGACTGCAGGAGCAAAAAGGGTGTTTGCCCAGCTCTGATGACCCTGGTGATCGGTATAGCCAGCCATCTACCATAAAGACTGGTGTAAATGTTTGCTTTAATTTGCAAAGTGTTGGAAAAGCTGCAAGTTCGTAACCAAACAGTAAAACTATTACAAATATTATTTTTTGTGTCTGAGCTCTCGGAGAATCTGTGTTTTACTGTACTTATGTGTACGATATGGTCTACTGATTTGAATGCTGGGCAAGAGAACCCATATGTTGAGTATCATATCATATCAGGAGGAATAGATATGAATACGAATGCAAAAAATCGCTCGTTTGGAAAAACTGTGTGCTGAATGGGAAATAAGTGTGCACTTACCTGTCTATTGATATTGCCACTAGATTAAATATAGATGACGTTGAGCATATCACATCCATTGCTATGTAGAAATCACAAACGAAATTTGGCAACGTCCACGCGCCGTTCACCTGGAAAGCAAAAGGAGAAAAGTTCATGTGAGAAATTTGTGTATGTATTTAAAACTCCCTGTAGGTATGTGGTTACAACACGATTGTTTTGAAATTCAATAACTTTGTCGCAGTTCAACCGATATTGAATTGATTGAATTGAATGATGTTTTTTACTGTGCATTAACTATTTTTCTGCTTTAGGTACCCACTAAATGAATGCTGTGATTGGAGCCCATATGACGAATGCGGTAAAGGCACGGGTATTAAGCAAGACCATGGTGGTTCGATTCTCAGTCGATCCAGGTTTTTTTATTTTAAAAATTCTTCACTTTCTTGAGCATAGAGTTTGTATTTGCCTGCCACACGTTAATACATGCAAAAGTGGTCATTGGCAGAGGAAGCTCTTTGTTAATGGATAGTTTCCACCTGGTAAGTACTGTGTAAAAGGATAGGGCAAGTAATGGTCACGTAAAACTTTTGCAATCAAAATTACTTAAGCGTTCGCAGTTGATAAGTGATACGCGACCAGAAATATTTACCAAAACATGACACTGTCGGTCATGTTGTTATTTCCGTACAAAATATTGCGCATTTAGTTCACCACTGGACTGCGCACTCAGTCCTCATAAGTGCGAAAACGTTAATGAAATGGCGCGATTGCATCAAATCCAATTGATGTTTTCGGTGCACTATTTCTTTGATTTTTGCTGAATAAGTGCTCTGAACACACCGAGTTGATTTGTTGCAATCGCGCACTTTTATTTACGTGTTCGCTCCCTTGTGTGATAGTCCAGTGGTGAAGTAAATGCGCTATAATATGTCGATGTATTTCTCCGTGAGTAAAAGTAACATTTCTCTTTCTTCTTGTTTCTTCTTTCGCACCAAAGACATCAGTGTCCTTGAAGCTGTTAGTACACAGGGGCCTTAGGTCTAAAGGACACAGGTTCAAATATTTTACAAGGAAAGACTTAAGGGAGCGTCCATAAATTACGTCATGCAAAAATTGCCTATTTTCAACCCCCCTCCCCTCCCCCCTATGTCACACTTTTTGTATGAGACCTTTGACATCTTTGTATGGGTTGTCACACTTTACTGAACCCCCCCTCCCCCCTAAAAGCGTGACGTAATTTATGGACGTTCCCTAAGAACAACAACATGGGGCCTAGCAACGGAATGCAGAAACACTGCGATATGTACTAAAAAATCGCAACTCTGCCGCTGCGGCAAAACCCAATGGGCGCGGATTTCCTGCGGTGAATTTCAAAACATCTTCAGTTCAGTGAATATGTTTATTTATTGGAAGAAGGAAATTATGTGAAAATCTGCAGCATTGCTGGAAATCCAAAGATTTTAAGAACGAACTACCTAGTCAATCCATGAGATATAAAGAGAAGTAATACGGAAAGAAATTCCAAAACTCATAAGAGAAAGTTATGACTCTATCGGAGTTCGGGCATTGTCCGAGACTCTGCAGGAAGCGAGAAATACTATCTAAAGAAAAAAAACTTTTAAATCGGCGAAGCTCCTTAAGTCCTCAAACTCCTCAGAGCTCCTCAAATAAGCTTTTTTTTGTTTATATCTATGTGTATTTTAACTTAAACGCTAATTCTACACTTATCGAAAGTGACAACAGAAACTGATGATATCAAAAGAAAGCTTGGAACTCTGGTAGTTTTGGAAAGATGGAAAATAGCTCTTAATTCCAGAAACAAGCAGGCTAGTTCTTGAAAATTCCTGAAATAGTTCTTTCAGGAGTTCACCGAGAAATCCTGCAGAATGTCCTCAGGAGTTCACGGGAATTCATCCAGAAGTTCTTCTCCAGTTTTTCCTCCAGGAGATTATCGGGAATTCCTCCAGAGTTTCCCGAATTCCTCCAGGAGTTTACCGGGAGTTCCTCCAGAAGTTCCCCGTTAATTCCTTCAGAACTTCACTGGGAGTGTATCCAGGAGTACCCCGGAAATTCATTCAGGAGTACAACAGGAATGCGTCAAGGGAATTTTCGAGAATTTCTGCAGGAGTTCCCCGTGAATTCTTGTAGGAGTTCCCCCGGAATTCCTGCATAAATTCCCCTGGAATTCCCCAATGAGTTTCCAGGAAAATCTTCCAGGAGTTTCCCAGGAACTCATTTAAAATTACCTCGAGATCTCCACCAGAAGTTCACCAATAATTTTACCAGGAATTCTCCGGGAAATTATCCAGGATTTCCCTTGAAATTCCCATACAATTCCTCCAGAATTTCTGCAGGACTTCCTCGGAAATTCCCGGAGGGTTCATGGAGGAATTTCCCGGAGAAATCCCAGAAGGAATTTCTGGAGTAATCACCGGAGGATCTTCTGGACTGGAACAAATCTCCAGAAACTCCTTCTGAGATTTCTCGAATGATTCCTCCGGAGATTCCTCCTCAGATTCCTCCGGGCAGGCCGTGCACAGAAGTGGTGCCAAGGGGGGGGGGGGGGTTCCTAATTTCGACAAAAGGCGGAGGGGCGCCTAATGTATGACGCGTCGGTAATGAGGAGGGGAGGGGGGGAAGGGGTTAACACCCCCCCCCCCCACCTATGCACGGGCTTGCCTCCAGGAGTTCCTCCGGAGATTCCTCCAGGAGTTCCTCCGGAGATTCCTCCAGGAGTTCCTCCGGAGATTCCTCCAGGAGTTCCTCCGGAGATTCCTCCAGCAGTTCCTCCGGAGATTCCTCCAGGAGTTCCTCCGGAGATTCCTCCAGGAGTTCCTCCGGAGATTCCTCCAGGAGTTCCTCCGGAGATTCCTCCAGGAGTTCCTCCGGAGATTCCTCCAGGAGTTCCTCCGGAGATTCCTCCAGGAGTTCCTCCGGAGATTCCTCCAGGAGTTCCTCCGGAGATTCCTCCAGGAGTTCCTCCGGAGATTCCTCCAGGAGTTCCTCCGGAGATTCCTCCAGGAGTTCCTCCGGAGATTCCTCCAGCAGTTCCTCCGGAGATTCCTCCAGGAGTTCCTCCGGAGATTCCTCCAGGAGTTCCTCCGGAGATTCCTCCAGGAGTTCCTCCGGAGATTCCTCCAGGAGTTCCTCCGGAGATTCCTCCAGGAGTTCCTCCGGAGATTCCTCCAGGAGTTCCTCCGGAGATTCCTCCAGGAGTTCCTCCGGAGATTCCTCCAGGAGTTCCTCCGGAGATTCCTCCAGGAGTTCCTCCGGAGATTCCTCCAGGAGTTCCTCCGGAGATTCCTCCAGGAGTTCCTCCGGAGATTCCTCCAGGAGTTCCTCCGGAGATTCCTCCAGGAGTTCCTCCGGAGATTCCTCCAGGAATTCCTCCGGAGATTCCTCCAGTTTATATTTCTGTTTATTATCTCGTTGGATTGTCTGATTGCGTCCTTACAAAACATGATCACTCGAAATGATCTCCACGAAATATTGTCAATAGTTTTTAAGGAGTGTATCGTAAAGTCGTTGAAAATGTTTACAATAGTCTCAAAAATAGTAAAATACAACTTTTAAGTAATTTTATTTTTGGAGATACTGTATAAATCCTTGAAAAAATTAATGGCTCTCATGATTTTCTAAAATTATTCATTTAACTGGGTTTTCAATCTAGATTACTGAACACATGTTTTTAAAATTTTGCACACCTTCTAAAAAATTGAAATTGCGAAAAAAGTTCGATAATGCTCGAAAATTGTTAACTTTTTTGTGCAAATATACTAATCTCCAGAATGCTCATGATATAGGCAAATTATTTTTTTCAAGAAAAATCTCCACTGCATGGAAGCGCAATTCTTAAAAATGATAATAGGCCATTTTTGAGGAATCCCTTTTTTTCATGCTCCTCCAAATCATGTTTACGCAAATAAAAAATACCTAAAATGAAAAATTCGCATTTTTTTTTAAATAGGGAATTGTTTTTAGTTTATGGACGAGTAAGTTAGAGCAAAAAATGGAATTTTATAACCTTTTAAGATATCATAAGCAGAACTTCAAAGTTTGACCAAAAAATACACGTTTTTGGAGTGGACCATTTTGTAGATATTGGAGATTTTTCTATCGAAAATATAAATTTTGAAAGTCGGTGTTGCATGATATATTATGTGTACATAACTGTTAACAAGCATCAATACTTTCCAGATTTTTTATCATACAAATTTTATTCACTACAGATTTTTGAAATATTGAAAAATCTTAACAAAATGCCATTTTGTGCAGATTTTTATTTTGTGAGGTGTATTCATTAAACCATATTTTGAATAAAGCCTGTATCCGCAATAATCGGGACACAGATGTACGGCCGTAGCTCTGTAATGAATCGGTAAAATTGGTCAAATAATTGACTGAGAATTCTTTGATGTATGTTTATTATGTGTGCCAAATTTTATAAAAATCGATGCATTACTTTTGACTGTGGATGAAAAACAAATAGACGTGGTTTTAAGCATTTTGTACAATCATGATCAATTTTTATTCGCATAATAGATGGTTCTTTTACGCTGCAGCTCAAAGTTATGTGATAATAATTATGAAATTTTGTTAGTAGTTATGGTACTTATAGAGACACTTTCTTGCATAATTTCGTCAACTTTGATCAATTAGTTTAAGAGTTACTGAGGTTGATTGGGGTGAGTGTTAGTGAATATTTTTCGTGATTCACATGTGCGATGTTTGCCTATTCATAACTTTTTAACTTCTCTGCCAATTTGAATGAAATTTTCACAGATGACAGTTGATTATGTGTATGTTATGCCTGCAAAATTGGATAATTATTGGTATAGTACTTTCAATAGTACAATCGAATCAATAAAGGGTTCTGACTAATTGCTGTCTGAGGGGCTAAAATCACGATCAGTCCCATTACATGTTTCGACTATAAAATTGTTTATAGTGCATCGATTTTTTTGGAATTTTGCCTATGCAACAAATGTAGATTGAGAAGTTTGTGTTCAAAATTTTAGCCATTTCCCTTACCAATTTCAAAAGTTACAGCGCTGACAAGCAAAACTAGGGGCTGTACAAAATTCAATGGCGCACATTCTACTCTTTCATTGTTACAACAAAAAGTACTGCACCGATTCACGTGAAATTTTGGAGGTGAAATGAACACATCTTAAGATGTTATCAGGCCAAATTTGAGCAATTTTAATTTATCTATTGTAGAGTTACAGTTGTATTTCTGTGTCCCGAATATTACGGATACAGGCTTTAATACTAAACATTTTCCATTTTTTTCAAGCTGTTCTTAACTTAACTGTATTGTGAAGATTTCATAGAAGAACCGAAATAAAAAGACCAACCCAGCTTCGAGATAAAGCATCCTGAACATTTTCAACTACTTTCCGATACACTCCTTATCACTCTTATTTTCACCAATACTTAAAAATCTGTATGATTTTTGTTATATGAACGACCTGCAAAAATGTTGGACGATATAATTAAAGTCATGCCTTGACTTCAGCGAACCATAGATGAACTTTAGTAAGAGTTATTTGCACATGGAAAACAACGGTTAGCTTCAATAAATAATACTACATCGAGCAGCAGTAACTAGTCCTCGACTAGATTCCTGAGTACTCGGGATGGCCTTATTGAAATCAGAACTTGAGTTCATTGAGCTGTAGATAAACTTTGATTACATGTTTTACCTATGTGGAACCTCTGTGCACCACATAAACTCACTTATATTACATCACATGTCAATAAAAATGTCTCAAACTGATCCTCAGAAAATTTTATAACCTAAGGCTAAGCGAAGTCATGCCTTGACTTTGTAGAACCATAAATGGACAACAATGAGAGTTTTTTGCTCGGGGAAAACAACGAATAGCCTCAGAAACTAATGCTACATCGAGCAGGAGTAGAAAAAAATCCTCGACTAGATTCCTGAGTACACGGGATGGCCTGGTTGAAGTCAGGCCTGTAGTTTATTGAGCTGTAGATACATTGCAATCACATGTTCTACCTATGTGAATCCTCTGTACACTCTATAAAGTCATAAGTCATGCCCTGACTTCAGAAAGCCGTAGATGGATAACAATGAGAGTTTTTTTCACGCAGAAAACAACGAT
Source organism: Aedes albopictus (assembly GCF_035046485.1). Lineage (NCBI taxonomy): Eukaryota > Metazoa > Arthropoda > Insecta > Diptera > Culicidae > Aedes > Aedes albopictus. The sequence goes on along the minus strand of NC_085138.1, from coordinate 86,841,466 downwards.
TAGTTACCCTGACAAAAAAGATCATAGAGATACAACAGTATGTATTGTTACAACACGCTGAAATGAATGATAGTAACCGTTTATCCAATCGTTTGAAACGATTGAGTAACAACAGACCCTATGGTTTTTCACCATAGCATGTATTGTGAATGTTATTTTTACAATAGAAAATGGGGAGTGGGGGGGGGGGGGGTTTATGTATCTTTACCATACAAAAATCAAAATTTTATGGAGCAAATTTAAGCCAACTACCATTCAATTTATGGTGTTTATATTATTGAAATCTCTAGTACCATTAATTTTATTGTAATTTGTTGTTGAACAATCAAATTTACCATCTTTCAATGGTTGTATATGATGAGTTTATTACAAATTTTCATCAGGGTACAGAAAACAATATTGGTTTCTCACAACTAGTCGAAGTATAATCTGATAAAGTGAGCAAAAGCAAATTTTTATTATAAATGGTTTCTTCAGGGATTCTAACACAAGGATTTAGTGATGGCTCCAAGAAATCCATTAGGGATTCCAGAAAATTCTTCAGGTTTTCCTCCAGGAGTTTCCTCCAAAAATTTCTGTAAAGATTTTTTTAATATTCAAATCAGGGATTTCTCAGCAGTTCCTTCAGAGATTCTTTCAGAAAGATTCAGGGATGCCTCCAGGGATTCATTCAGAAGTTCCCAGTGATTCTTATACGAGGTCCGTCAAACATCAGTGTAGGGATTCCATCAGGAGTTCGTTCTGTAGTTCCTTCAGGAGTTCCTGTCCTGCAGAAGCTCCTTCAGAGATTGCTCTACGAGTTCCTTCTAGAATTCCACCTGATATTTCTTCGAATTGCAAAATGCCTTATGAAGATTTGTTACAGATGTTTGCTGGAGTTAGTTCAGGGATTTGTCCAGTAGTTTTTTTTTCAGGTATTCATATAGAGGTTCCTTCGAGGATTCCTGCGGTATAGTAGTTCTTTCAAGGGTTGTTCTAAACTGTGGATCAGGAATCTTCCCCAGTAGTTTCAGGAGGATTCAGGTATGTCTCCAGAAGCTTCATTAGAGACTCCTTCAGAAATTTCCTTAGCTATCCCAACAGGAGATGTTACAAGTATAAATATTTGTTACATTAATAAGGCAGATTAATTGCTTAAAGTGTTATACGTTCAATATTCTTGCGTTCTTTATGTTATATGCTATATTTTATCGGAAATGTTCCCCTAATTTTAATGCACATTTATAGGGTTTTGGCGTCCCGTGAATATAAAGCCCATGAAATGCAATCCTATTTAGATTGCCAACTTTCAGGCCTTTGCGGGCAGCGGTCAGGTACTAGAGGTATAAATCTTTCCCTGACACGGACTTCAAGTTACAGAGCTCTAGTAATAAAACCCGAATCGGGAGGCCCGATTGGGATTAGATTTCTTAGACAAAAACAAACTGTAAAACAGCTACTGATACTACAAACTAGAAGGAGAACTGCCATTTGAAACACAATGCCATGATGATTGATTGACCCGAACCAATCAATGCAACCTCGTTATCCTGTGACTGGAAGGTGTTATCCTTCACGATAACAGAGCACATTTATGTTTTGTGTTGTATACTGTGTCAATTTGTGATGTCTCTTATTTGTAAGGTTCAATGTGTAGTGATTTGATAATTCTTTCTAGTGATTAATCTCTTATTTTTGTAACAGAGATCCGTCAGATATTCATTCAGGATCATTCAAGAAGGAATTTAGAAGTTTAGTCAAGAAATCTTACAGGAGTCTCGACCAGAAGCACATAACAAGATCATAACAAAATTATGACAACTGTTGTTACAAATAACGATAGTTGATATAATTCTGTTACAAGGATTTTCCCATGTAAATATCCATAGCAATACATATTATATTATTATTTGTAATTAATTTAGTGACAAAATTATAACAATACTTGTTTCAATAATTAAAACAAATTTGTTCTGAAATATATAACAGAGCTTGTCATAATTTTGTTATGATTTCGCGGAGATTTTTTTCTGAAGGATTCGGGGATGCATTCAGGATCTACACCAAGAATTTCTTCAGAAGAACTATCAGGAACTCCTCTAGGAATTCTTTCAAGAATTTCTTTTTGACTATAATCATAAATATCTCCAGAATTTCCTTGAAGAATCTCTCATGGAGTTCCTACGAAAAGAATTGCTCCACGATGTCTTTCAGGGAATCCTCCAGAAAGTCCTTCTGGGATTCCTTGAGGAATTCTTTTGGGAATTCCTGCTAGAAATACTTCAGAGATTCCTTTTGAAATTTCTCTGGGTATTCCTCTAGCAAATCTTCTTAAAAAATTTTGGGAATCCTCCTTGAAACCCGTCGGAGATCCCTGATTCCTTCAGGTGTTTGTCCTAGAATTCCCTTTCTTTTGGAAATTCCTCCTGGAAATCCTTCGGCGATCCTTTCACGACTTCTTTTGGAGGTTTCTTTGGGAATTGCTGCTGGAGTTCTTCCGCAAATCCTTCTTGCAATTCTCTCGAGGATTCTTTTTGGTGCTCCTTCGAATTCCTTTGGGGATTCCTGCTGTATTTTGTTTAGAGATCCCTCCTGGAATTCTCTTGGAGATTCTTCCTAGAAATCCTTCGGGGATTTCTCTAGATATTCCTTTGAGAATTCCTCCTGGAAACCCCTCGTGGATTCCTCCTATAATTCCTTCGAGTATTCCTGCTATAAATGTTTATGTGATATCTCTTGAAAATCCTTCGGGGATTCCTCCTGCAATTCTTCCGGCGATTTCTGCTTCTGCTGGAATTGTGTTAAGCAATCCCACTGATTTTTTTTTGGGAGATTCATTCTAGAATTCTGTCGTGTATTCTTCTTAGAATTGCTTAGGGGATTCCTCCAGGAAATTCTCCAGGGATTCCTCAATAAATTCCATTAGGGATTATTCCTGGAGAGGTTCTCGGTCCACCGGAAATTCCTGCAGAAGTTCCTTTAAGGATTCATACAGCAGTACCTTCAGGAGCTCTTCCACCAGTTCTTTTAGGGACTCCTTCTGTTGTCCAAGTCATGGCCAAAGTCTACGCTCCATACAAACTTCGAAAATTGTTTATGGGCAAAAGCCTACGAGGGGGAAGGAGGGTTCTGAAATGGTGAAAAATGAGTTGACGAAGTTTATAAATTACTATTTTAAACCGGCAGCTACACGGCCAAACAATACTAAATATGTACAAGAATCATTTGGATAAATATCTTAAAATAGAAGTTGGATGCTACTAAAATTATCCAAAAAACTACCAGAACCCACAAAGCTGCAGATTGTGTCTTTCGCACTCATTGGAGAATGCCTGATGCAACCAACCCGGTCACTGCTCACCATCGGTAATTGTTTTACATTATCCTTTATATCCTAGCAAATTCCCATTACACCCACATCTCCGGCTATACCATCGTCGCTGCAAGGAATTCTCAGCAGCTAGATTCCCACAACCAATGCAGTTATCCCTACAATGCCAAGGGCATTTTTATTTCCACATTAACGGTACGGCGAAATAGTAAACCACAATAATCGTTCCCCATCACAACACGGAATCTTGTCCGAACCGAAATTATTCCCTGGAATGGTTTGGGCTTGCAGATGTCCCTTTCGGGGCCTTGCGGCAAATTGGTGCGTAATTTCCCAACGGAACATCCAATTATTAATGATTGAAGGCTCATCAATGTTTTGGGGCGGTTCACGACAACAAACGTCTCAAGCGTCGGAAATAATGTGCCATAATTGCCGTTTCTTGACGGGGTTGTGGATGGGAAACGGTTCTGCTGTGGGCTTCGGGGACATTGCGGAGCAGCAGCAGCAGCAGCAGGGACCGGGTTGTTTGAAATTGAAACAAATCGATCATTTTCCGTTTAGACTTCCCGCTGCTGTGTGGAACAAGGGTCGAGCAACGCGATATTTTAAAAGGTTTTGAACTTTTCGCAGTGGGGTTTTCGGTTACAAAATTGGATTGGGAATTGATTCTTTCGACATTGATAACGAAGGACCGCTGATTGCGGAATGGGTTCTTGTTTGATTTGGTCAATCATTGTTTGGATCGAGAATATTAAATAACAATAAAGGGGGACTCTAGATTTTTCTCTATAGAAGTTGTTACATGTCCTTGAATCTCAATTTGCCTCGAATATAACATATACATCGCATCTAAGATTTCTCATTCAATGGTTCAAGACCATTTCTGCACCACTTCAATCCTAAATTTAAAGGAAAGAAAACACATACGCCAAATGGAAACACACATCGCTCCGGTTTAAGCAAACATCATCCTGCAAAGCAAACAAGCTTCAAAGTCTCTGCTATTTAATTGCGATTTGCTGTGAACCGGAGGAGGCTTGTGTATATTTGCGCGAAGCTCTCCAAACGTGACGAGGACGAAGACGACGATGCCGGTATACACCACGACGCGGAGTCGCGTCTGATGGCGCGGACTCTCTGGAAGGTCGTACAGGGCTGTTTACTAGATAAATTAGCATACACGGCGGCGGCTCCACGGCAAATAACCCTACGCGATCGACACGAAAGTGTTTATCGTTTTGTAAAATTATGTTTTCACCGTTCCTCTCTTCGCGCGGAACGGTTTAGCTAATTCAGTTGATCGTCATTAGCTGTGTAATTACCATACTCGGGAAAGCGTGTTCCCATTCGAGGAACTTATTTGAATCCACCTTTCGCTAGCACTCCTTTGCATAAACTAGATTCCTCTCTGGTTGTGGCAGTGGCTTATGAGTGAGGTCGCATTACCAGCCAGCAACAGCGGGAATGTGAAATCACTCGTCTCGCGAATGTTTATCCACTGAAATTTTCACTACCGAGAAATCCTTTCTGCGAAGCACCCGCTGTTTGGATGTTGGAGGTTGGCTGCGGTTTTCGGAATGGTTCTGATTTATGATGGTTGAGCAGAAAGGTTCAAGTTCTCTCTGGATGAATACAGGATGAAATTCAAAAGGTACACCCTTTAAACATTGATTTTCATCTCACTGAGCTTATTCGGTAAACCAAGATTCTACAGTAGAATGAAGAAAAATGTGATGTCTAAAATGCTTGAGAAAAAAAACGAGTATGAATATTGGTAGCAAGAAGACAAGAAGATAAGAAGACAAGAAGACAAGAAGACAAGAAGACAAGAAGACAAGAAGACAAGAAGACAAGAAGACAAGAAGACAAGAAGACAAGAAGACAAGAAGACAAGAAGACAAGAAGACAAGAAGACAAGAAGACAAGAAGACAAGAAGACAAGAAGACAAGAAGACAAGAAGACAAGAAGACAAGAAGACAAGAAGACAAGAAGACAAGAAGACAAGAAGACAAGAAGACAAGAAGACAAGAAGACAAGAAGACAAGAAGACAAGAAGACAAGAAGACAAGAAGACAAGAAGACAAGAAGACAAGAAGACAAGAAGACAAGAAGACAAGAAGACAAGAAGACAAGAAGACAAGAAGACAAGAAGACAAGAAGACAAGAAGACAAGAAGACAAGAAGACAAGAAGACAAGAAGACAAGAAGACAAGAAGACAAGAAGACAAGAAGACAAGAAGACAAGAAGACAAGAAGACAAGAAGACAAGAAGACAAGAAGACAAGAAGACAAGAAGACAAGAAGACAAGAAGACAAGAAGACAAGAAGACAAGAAGACAAGAAGACAAGAAGACAAGAAGACAAGAAGACAAGAAGACAAGAAGACAAGAAGACAAGAAGACAAGAAGACAAGAAGACAAGAAGACAAGAAGACAAGAAGACAAGAAGACAAGAAGACAAGAAGACAAGAAGACAAGAAGACAAGAAGACAAGAAGACAAGAAGACAAGAAGACAAGAAGACAAGAAGACAAGAAGACAAGAAGACAAGAAGACAAGAAGACAAGAAGACAAGAAGACAAGAAGACAAGAAGACAAGAAGACAAGAAGACAAGAAGACAAGAAGACAAGAAGACAAGAAGACAAGAAGACAAGAAGACAAGAAGACAAGAAGACAAGAAGACAAGAAGACAAGAAGACAAGAAGACAAGAAGACAAGAAGACAAGAAGACAAGAAGACAAGAAGACAAGAAGACAAGAAGACAAGAAGACAAGAAGACAAGAAGACAAGAAGACAAGAAGACAAGAAGACAAGAAGACAAGAAGACAAGAAGACAAGAAGACAAGAAGACAAGAAGACAAGAAGACAAGAAGACAAGAAGACAAGAAGACAAGAAGACAAGAAGACAAGAAGACAAGAAGACAAGAAGACAAGAAGACAAGAAGACAAGAAGACAAGAAGACAAGAAGACAAGAAGACAAGAAGACAAGAAGACAAGAAGACAAGAAGACAAGAAGACAAGAAGACAAGAAGACAAGAAGACAAGAAGACAAGAAGACAAGAAGACAAGAAGACAAGAAGACAAGAAGACAAGAAGACAAGAAGACAAGAAGACAAGAAGACAAGAAGACAAGAAGACAAGAAGACAAGAAGACAAGAAGACAAGAAGACAAGAAGACAAGAAGACAAGAAGACAAGAAGACAAGAAGACAAGAAGACAAGAAGACAAGAAGACAAGAAGACAAGAAGACAAGAAGACAAGAAGACAAGAAGACAAGAAGACAAGAAGACAAGAAGACAAGAAGACAAGAAGACAAGAAGACAAGAAGACAAGAAGACAAGAAGACAAGAAGACAAGAAGACAAGAAGACAAGAAGACAAGAAGACAAGAAGACAAGAAGACAAGAAGACAAGAAGACAAGAAGACAAGAAGACAAGAAGACAAGAAGACAAGAAGACAAGAAGACAAGAAGACAAGAAGACAAGAAGACAAGAAGACAAGAAGACAAGAAGACAAGAAGACAAGAAGACAAGAAGACAAGAAGACAAGAAGACAAGAAGACAAGAAGACAAGAAGACAAGAAGACAAGAAGACAAGAAGACAAGAAGACAAGAAGACAAGAAGACAAGAAGACAAGAAGACAAGAAGACAAGAAGACAAGAAGACAAGAAGACAAGAAGACAAGAAGACAAGAAGACAAGAAGACAAGAAGACAAGAAGACAAGAAGACAAGAAGACAAGAAGACAAGAAGACAAGAAGACAAGAAGACAAGAAGACAAGAAGACAAGAAGACAAGAAGACAAGAAGACAAGAAGACAAGAAGACAAGAAGACAAGAAGACAAGAAGACAAGAAGACAAGAAGACAAGAAGACAAGAAAACAAGAAGACAAGAAGACAAGAAGACAAGAAGACAAGAAGACAAGAAGACAAGAAGACAAAAATCCCGACTGGGATTCAGCATGAATCCCGACTGGGATTCACCATGAATCCCGACTGGGATTCACCATGAATCCCGACTGGGATTCACCATGAATCCCGACTGGGATTCACCATGAATCCCGACTGGGATTCACCATGAATCCCGACTGGGATTCACCATGAATCCGTAATTTTCCTCATCGATAATAATTTGTCGTCTTCTGCAAACCTCTTGCATGAATAGCAATTGTTTGGCTGTAACCAACATTACCAACCCACTCCAAAAGCTTTCGGTTTGCTCTTATGCACTTCAACACTTCCGGTTTGTAACATAGCTGACGACAATAAACAAACCACTTGCCGAACGAAATAAAGCCCAGATTGGTAAGCCAAGCTCTTTGGCTCTCATACGCTTTACTGCGGCTTATGAAATTATCGTGCAGCACACGACCGAGCCCAAAGTATTAAAAATTGTCACTTTGCCCGCAATCTTCCTGGTAAAGCAGGTTTGGTATCAGTGCAAATGGTCCTGTAATCGGACACACTTCTCCACGCTTCGACTTAGGTACCTGGGTAGATCGCACAAACTATGAGCCAAATTGCGACACCGATTGCCAATGCTACTGGATAATTACACAAACACCGATGGTGCTGGATTGGCACGTTCATGAGTACAAACTCTTGGCCGTACAAAGTTCCCTCAATTTGGTACAATTTGCACGTACTCATCGGAAGGCATGCCCAACACAAGCGTTTACAATCTTTATCGCATATGAGGAGCATGCAAATGCAGGTAATGTATGTTCAGTGGAAAACTGGGAGCCAATTGCAAAATTTAAGATTATTTTCGTTTAGCTGCATTGGAGCTAACGTTTTTAGAGAAGCGGATAAATTGGATGGATCTGTCAAAAAATATACTTCTACTGCTGGAACCAATTCCACAACATTTTCAAAATATTAACGAATAGAAGTTTGAATGGTGTAACTGCCATCACACCATACGAAGGATTCTGTTAAAGAATAAATAGTGGCGTTGGCCACGTCCTTACAGTTTTGGAATAGTTTTTTTTTACCTGAAAAACCAGGAGACATAAACCACATGGCCACGTGAATCGCCATCATTAAAAAAATGCTGTTGCGCCTTAGAGAAACCGTTCTAGCACTTGGACGAAAATTTTATCTGCCATGCCCATCCTAAACAGAACGTGAATCAAACACCCTCTTAAAAGAAACCAAATAGCCTCCAAAAACCAGACGTATCGTAAATACCGGGCGGAAAACCCTTTTCATGTTTATTGATTCTCGTCTTCTATTTCCGATTTTTATTGTTCTTCTCTGACTTGAGGCTACGCCATCATTGATGAGCCTACCACCGTCGTCCACGCCAAAATCATTCGATTCCATACGGTCGCCGGCCGCACCGTAACTCAACCGTTTGACGACCCATAAAACACTAGCTCGTTTAGTATTAGGTCCGCGCCGTCGAGTGGATAGGCTTCCGTTTTATTTCACTGGTGGTGGTTGAACGCACCTCGCACTTCAACGCACGGACCCCTGTTTGACCTCGTCACCAGCACCCAGCACAATCCAACGAACGCAACGACCAATGAACACGGACGGGGTGGTTTATCGAGTGGAAACCTCGACATCAACACTTTCACCCACATCACATCGCCATCATCGATAACACCACCCATCCGGGCCGGGCCACCATGTCTAGGTAGTAGTAGCCAATAGCGATACGCGCCATCCATCTACTGACCTCTCGCCTATTCGATCGACTGACTGTTCCATTTGGTTGCTCGTATATCCATAAAATTGCGATGAATGGAAATAGTAGGAAAAAAAGCGAGCCATTCCTGGGAAATTGCCCAATAGAGAATCAATTCTGGATTCCGTCGGTGCCGGCTGAAACGAGTCAGTGGAAAATCCTAATCAGCTTGTTGCTTTATGAGAAAAAAAATATAAATACCGTTGATCGGACTAGTGGTTTACGAGCTTCTGAAATGCGATGGCGGATGATTGATCCCACGCTGTTGGGTGGAAAAATGCATAGGCTTATTCAGTTTCAAACTTGATTCAAGCAGTTTATTTCACCGGATTCTGCAGCTAAGATTGAATTCATAGATTTCAAAATGCACACCCACCTTATACGCAAAGCAGCAAAGGTCAAATTGGTGCGTACAATTGTGGAGGGTCATTAACATACTATATGATTTGCCTGCCTATCTTATGCGATCTACGGTGTATACTATAACGATGTAATGTAGCATTTTATACGACTTGATGATATTCACAAAACGAAAACAATTTTTGTCACTTCAGTGACGAACTAATGCCCCATGAAATAACGAGCTGCACACTTTCTCGCAGCACTTTGGCATTGTTGACGAACAGCACCTCTGTCATTGTTGTCACATATCAAATTGCATTATGTCCACATAAACCGCTCGCGCTTATGCGAAGTTTTATTCGTACTTTTACTAGTTTATCTTTACATTTACGTGAGTGTGGCGATCCTGGCAACACGGAACAATCATCATCACCAGTCAGGTAACTCACTCTCTGCCTAAACACATTCTATGTACCACACTCCAACCCGATCTCGGAACCACACACATAAACACAACCGATCCAAGATCGTTAGATACACACCAGCACACCACACACTAATGAAGCCACCGAGCACCTTCTGTAAATAACTGTACATATGCTTTAGTAATAAACCGACCACAGAAGATAGAACACGCGTTAATCATCTTCTCCCGCTCAAGCGTGAATCCGAAAGGACCCCAAATGAGTTTGTTCATACAGCTATATGAGTTCAACTGGCCTTATAATATAGAGTATCAACCCAGACAACCGGTAATCGTATAAGACGTTACAAAGGATGATAAAGTAGAGGCCATATTCATGCATGCCTCCATTTAGGCGCATGTAAAATGTACGCATATCGCCTCCACTTTAACATCTTATGCAACATCTTTTACGAGCACTGGTTGACTGAGAAGTGAAGTCGTATAATCATCGTAGCATGTAAATAATAATGTAAATTTATTTGACACTTTGTGAGTTCACCTACACCCTAGCCTACACCCATAACCCAAGTTATGTTTATCACAATGAAAAATGAGAATGACATTTATTGCGATGTAGTTATAAGTAGTTTTGTATTCTTATACGACATTACCAGATTCATCGCAATAAGTTCAAAAAATAATAATATATGCGATGAAAATAATCCCACCGCCGTACAAATATGCGATAGTTGCTTAAACTGTTAACGTCCAAGATGTCTCACAATTTTAATGTTTAAATAAGTTTGTTGTCAAAGGTCAAGTTCCAATGAAATATGCATGATTTGACGAAAAAAATCTCTGAATGTTATTAAAACAATCCCGTACAAAATCCGTGATAGGATCTTTAAAGAAATCAAGGAAAAAGCCTCTGATGAACACTCGGCAGGACACCCTGGAAGAATAACTGAAGAAACCCCGGAAGGAATGTCAAAGAAAAAAACGGGAAGAATCTTCGGAGGAACCCCCGCAGAAATCCTGACACGAAAACCTGAAAGTATCCCGCAAGATTCTCAAAATTCACAGAAACCTTTGAAAGAATACTTGGAGCAATCCTAGCAGGAACCCCTGAACCTTTAAGAAATCCCGGAAGGAATCTTTAAAAGAACTCCAGCAGTGATTCCTGAAGGAATGCTGACCAGAACACTTGAAAGAATCTTTTTAAGATTTTCCGGAGCAATCCCCGTAGAAATCCCTGAATGAATTCAGGGAGGCATATCTTGTAGAATCCTGCGATGATTCTCAGCTGAAAGCTTGGTAGGAATACCTTAGTGGGAATCCCGGAAGGAATTACTGAAAAACTCCCGAGAGAAATGCCTGAAAAACTTCCGAGAAGCCAGCGAGGATCCTGGCACGTGTACCTGAAAGCATTCCACAAAGATTCTCTGAATATATTGCGTCAGAACTCTTTGAAAGTATACTAGTATGAATCTGTGAAGTGAAACCAGCAGAAATCCATGAAAGAATGCTTGCTATAATTTCTGAAAGAATCCTTTCAGGATTTTCCAAAGCAACTCTGGCAGAAATCCCTGAAGTTATTTCTGAAGGAATCCCGTAAAGAATACCTGATGGAATCCTCAAAGGGATCATGACAGCAATACCGTTTGGAAGCTGAGCAGGAATTCCTGCAAGAGCCATAGAAGATGTCCCAGAAGGAATTATTGAATAAATCCCTGAAAATAAATCGGGAAGAATTTTTGAGTGAATCCCACCAGAAAGCCTGGCACAAATACCTTAAAAAATCCTAAGGAATGTGTGTGCTAAATTTGATTGATATTTCTCGATGCATTTCAGAGTTATGCCGGAACATACATAGGGTGACGAAGGGTATTTTCGGCAGGTTTGTTCTCTTCGTCATGGGGGGTTTTTGTGAGCCGAATTGCTTGAAATTTGGGCATATAATTCAGCTTGGTTGGGAAGGATTTGAGGCCAACTCTGAGACCAACAGGTTTCAAAAAAACCTCCAAGACGAAGAGAACAAAACTGCCGAGAGTACGTAATTTCCCCTACATACTTATACATTATACAACCATTCCATAGAAAAACGATAAAGTGCAACTCCGTAGGCTCATAGTTCTTCGAAAATAATAAGACCCGTTTTTTTAATATGTCATCATGAGGGTGACCAATTTTCAATACGGTGGTCCTAAAAGTCAAGGCTTTTAATTTTTTTTTAATCATAACTTTTGAACCAGATGACCGATTTTAAGCTTTTTTTTTTGTTTTTTTTTGTTTGAAAGCTTTTGAATTTTTATTTTAAGGAATAGGCAAAATTGTGGAAAGGTGCAAAAAATATGCATTTTTTGAGTTTTTTCACCAAAGGTGTACCCTGGTTTTATGTTTTATCAGAAAATTCAGGAAACAACATATAAAAAATAAGAGATGTATGTTTTTTTAGTTTTTGAGATTTGATTGACGCCAAATTTCCCGAAATTTCTGATAAACATATAAAACCAGGGTACCCCTTTGGTCCCGATTCCAAAAAAATGTGAAAAAAACTTAAAATAAATGCACATTTTTGAAAGCTAATTACAATTTGGCCACTTCAACATATTTTTCCATAAAATTACAACTCAATAGCTTCCAAACAGAAAAAAAACTTTAAAATCGGTCAACTGGTTCAAAAGTTATGATTTATTGAAAATTTTAGTTTTTGATAACCTAGATTTTTAGGAAATTGGTTACCCTAATGACGAACATAAATATATTTTCGAAGAACTACGAACCCAAAAAGTTTCACGACAATCGGAGTTGCACTTTATCGTTGTTCTATGGAATGGCTGCACACATACATTCATAAAAGCATTCAAATAGACAAGCATACCAACATATACATAAACAAGCCTATAAACATACAATCTAACATGCATTTACAGGGGATGGCCAAAATGTTTGGGATAGGCAACTGTTTTTCTCCAACAAAAAAATTCAACATCCTATAACTTTTCATAGAGTGCATAAAAAAATATCAAATTTTGACTGTTTGTCAACCTATTATATGTGCAACTATGATACAAATTTGGGCTCGATTGAATAATTTTTCGCGAAGTAAGAACCGTTCGGGTAAAACCCTATTATTGAGACAACTAGTTTATGAACTGTCATATCTCAGAAACCAGTGAACCGAATTGAATGAATTCATCAACAATATATTGATAATTAATATGACGCTAAAAATGTAATATTTTCTCACGGTGAATTAAGTTACACTGGGTTGAAAATTTTACCCATATAGAGGAAAATAAGCCAAATTTACAATACCACACAAAAATTACTAAATGTGTTCTTCCTTCAATCTTAACAGGCTTTAATATATCTAATTAGAGATAACTTGAACAGAAGTGGAAAAACTTTGGATATCAACACTAAAATTTATTGACATTGATGTAAAAAAATTACATTTTTTCGAAAAAAAATCTAGAAAATGTCAACCCATGATAACTTTTTTCAACGTTCAAAAAGTACCAATGTTTTAATAGTTTGTGAAGCATTTACATAGTGTTAGTGTAAGTTCAAAATTTCATTTAATTCGGTTCACTGGTTTCCGAGATATGACAGCTCAAAAATGAGTTGTCTAAAAAATAGTGTTTTACCTAAACGGTTCTTACTTTGTGAAACACTAATCAATCGAGCCCAGATTTATACCATAGATGCACATATAATAGGTTGACAAACAGTCAAAATTTGAGATTTTTTGATGCACTCTATGAAAAGTCATAGCATGTTGAACTTTTTTGTGAGAGAAATAAAAGTTGCCTATCCCAAACATTTTGGCCATCCCCTGTACTTATATATGTATTAATTTACAACTGTGCCAAAAAATTGACCTATAAATAACACCGTTCAACACTAAATTTTGCTATGGGATGAGAAAAAAAAGAACAGGGGCTTGGGACCCTAGAAGCGTCATATTGAAATAATTTTTGAAAAATATTGGACCGGGCCTTCACAGTTTAAAACCGAAGTTTGTATGGAGAACTTGGGGTGTTCAATTGGTATGTGCATTAGAACGCGACGTGCATATTTTTAGGCGTTTTCGGTATTTGAGTTAGTTTCGTTATTGTCTAAAGCCTGATTATATACACAGCGCGTTCTAATGCACATATCAATTGAACACCCCAAGTCTCATACAAACTTCGGTTTTGAACTGTGAAGGCCCGGTCCAATATTTTTCAAAAATTCATTCACTATGACACTATGACACTATGACTACTTCTAGCCAACACTTTTAGTGTTGAACGGTGTAATCAAATAGAAGTTCAAAACTTAAATTTTTGGAGTGTTCTGAATCAATATGAGATAATGAATTTAAAAAAAAATCCTCCGATGTGTTTCTATCTCTGAATATGATGCTGAGTATCTGGTTAGGAGTAAAAAATTACAAATAATTGTCAAAAACTCTAATTTTCCATGAAAAAAAAAGTTTTAAGGCATGGTTTAGCAGTTTTGGTCAAAAGTATCATGAAAATTACTATTTTGACGAATAGTTTGTTTGGGACAAAGAAAAACAAAAGAAATATCTTCAAAATTACACTAACAGATTTGGAATAGGTCAAACGATTGAAAAGTTATCGGACTCTAGTTAAAAACTTTTGTAAAATAAAGAAAAAATGAAAACATTATTTGAAAACTCATATTTTGCGTGAGTTTGGAAAAATGTTATGTTCTACGCGTTTATTAAAATTTAATTTTTAAGAGATTCATGAAAAAATATAAAAAAATGTCTGAAAATTGAAAAAGTAATGGCACTTAAAGTGAAAACACTATTTTATTACTCCAAAATTCAACTTTGAGGCGATTGCGCCACCTCTAAATCTCAATATTTTTGGCTCAAACTCAGAGGTTTCTCTTTTTAAGTAATTTGAATCCAGATAAGCTTTCAAATTCCAGGTTTCTACAACTTTTGGAAAATAAGCCACAGCATGCTGGACGGATACGATGGGCAGGGAATGTTGGGAGAATGCCGGTCAATAACCGGCAAAGTTGGTGTCCCAAAGTACAGAAAGCATGAAACATTTTCACGTAGATTCAGATGTTTTATCACAGTAACATCAATTGCATATCATGTATTCAAACTTCAGTTCCAGACTACGACCCACGAAAGCATTCAATTATGGAAACTGCTACGACTTTCCTTGCGGTTTCTATCGCCCACGCTGCACTGCCTTGTCTAGGGGCGTTACAAAATTAGATGTATGTGCCAAGGCAACAGGTTCACAAGTGCAAAACTTTCAAAACAGGTAAAATTAGAATGAATTGAAAAGTTCCTGCAGCACATCTCCTAGCCATAAACTCAAGCTGCTACTGCTGTTGCTGCTGCCGCTGCAGCAGGATGTTGACTTCCCAAATGGGCGTTGGCCTGGTGCTGCTCGCTAGAGGTTAAATTCTCCGGAGTCGATTGCTGCTGGGCTCTAGTTTTCACTCTCCCCACTGAGCAGGAGGAAGGAGGACACTACGGGGTAGCCCGTGTCCCATCTTTCACTCCTGTACCCCCCGCTGGACTAACGAGAGCTGGGTGAAAATTACGCGACTGCCGTGAACCGCGCTAGTTGCAAGTGCTGTGCTGATGACAAGCGCAAATCTCGACAAATGGCTCACGGGGTGGCTGGGTAACTGCTGGCTGAGGGCAACCCGCTCGCCCGCCAGCTTAGGTACCCAGTGGCTCTGGAATGAGCGGAATGGAAATGTTGGCAATTTCTTCACCGGTTAGTCTTGTTCATTTAGTTTTATTTCACAACGGTGTGTGGCAGGTGGAAAACACAACTATATGTGGCAGTAGTGAGTAGCATGGCACAGCCGGGCTTGGATGGTGGTCCGGGCCGGTAGCTACTCAACTCATGTTGAACGGAAGCAAAGTGCTTGTTCCGGTGAAGACACAACACAGTTGTGTTAACACGGTGAACATGAAGCGGTGCGCTTGTTAAAATGAAATTGAGATTAGAAAGAGGTAGGATGGATGGGTTCGTGTTGGGTCGTGATTTAGTGTTCGTATTAGTAGCTATATTTTACGGGATAGCGCTACCTGCAAAAACCCGACGGAAATTGGTTTAAAGTGCGGAGCCAATGTTTAACACAGCTTTGCGAAGTTGTGCAAATTTAATTGGGAAGAAAGACACGGGCACTCAATGTACGGCATCCTAATTTTGTAAACTAGTTTGTATAGGCTTTCAGTTTGTGATCCAAACCGTGAATTAAGTAGTAGAGGACCCCAAACTTGTGTATCCATGTTTCGTAAAGTAATGATATCAATGGTTATCTTAGGATCTCCAAAACCTCACTTGAGCATAGGTTATCAAATCAAGCACCGTATTGGATAACACAGCGTAACAAAAATTAACTTTTGGTCTGTCTGAAGAGCGAACTTATGTGTCTCTGAAGGATTTTGGGCCGCTGAATCCGAATCCGGGCTCAGATTTGCTCCAACACGTCACAATTTTGAGCTATACCTCAATTTATAGGGCAAAATATGCGATTTTGGCCTTTTTTGACTGCAAGTTATTAAGCATGGAAATATTTTTTTTATGCAATCAAAAGGTTAATTGGTCAATTAACATCTAAATTAACGACTTATGCAAAATATGTCGTTTTATCAAATCGAATTTGATAGTTTTAAGCGATTTATGTTAGGTACGATGTTTCCCATACAAGTCACCCTCCAAAAGTTGCATGCAAGTTTTCATACTCACATAATATGCTTAAATATATCAAATTTGATTAGGTAAAACGAAATATTTTGCATGAGTCATTAATTTAGATATTAATTGACCAATTAACCCTTTGATTGCTTAAAAAAATATTTCCATGCTTAATGGCTTGCAGTCAAAAAAGCCCAAAATCGCATATTTTGCCCTATAAATAGAGGTATAGCTCAAAATTGTGACGTGTTGGATCAAATCTGAGCCCGGATTCGAATTCAGCGGCCCAAAATCCTTCGGAGACACATAAGTTTGCTCTTGAGACAAAAAAATGTTGCGCTGTGTAATCTTATTAAATCCACTGAAATCCTACAGAACTCTCTGTGACCTCCCCATAGCTCCCAGAAACGCCTCTGAACCTAAATAAACACCTAAACTCCTCCAGACTTCTTGATATTTTCCGAACTTGATCCAAGCCGACGATGATGGCTCTACCCCATTTGGCATAATGCCGTTTGGCATAACACGAAGAACAGCGTTCTTGGTAAGAATGTGCATAACATTTGTTATGCTAAATGGCGTTATGCCAAACGGCATTATACCAAATGACATTATGCCAAATGGGGTAGAGCCGACGATGATTAAGCCCACCGGGAACTTCAACCAGAATACCTCATCGTACATGCCTTCCATAAAATCGGACCCGGGATGGAGCCTTGTGGAACTCTTGAGACAACGCCTAACCACTTTGGACTCACCTCAGGTGTCATACACCAGTATTCCGAAAATAATTTTAGCGTAACTTGGTACACGATACTCGGGAATCCCCAGACGTTTGAGCGGTCTGGCAAAAGCCAAAATGGTTGTTTTGGAAGTCAACATGGTTGCTCGAAAGACTACTGTTACGCATAGTCGCGTATCTTAAATTTTAAGGCAACCTCAGATGTACTTGAGAACTCCTGCGGTTCAATACTATACACCTAGACTTAAAAGAATAATAATTGAATAGCGATTGCCAGTATAGTGAGGAATTGTTCCCGTGACAGGCCACCGAAATTGTAAATTAGTAAAGGTAAATGTATGTATAAATTTGCTAATATTTTTTTTTAGCTTTTTAGCTAACTAAGACTGTAACCGTCGTGTTTGCTGTAAGATTCGTTATCCACAATAAGCACCTCCCGCAATAACTACCTACACCCTTGGGGTACCTCAACAGCCTATCTTGGGTGATCTATTCGAGCATGTCCCAGCAGCGATCCAACGGAAAGAAACAAAAGACTCAGATCATAGGGAGGATCCCTTCAAGATCCTCTCCAATGTCTCTTGAATTTGCTGCACCTCATATCTTAGCTATCATGAACCTGTAGACATCACCCTACGTTATTCATTGAGTAACATGCTCTTAAGATGGAAAAAAATCCCTAGTATGAACGCTTATGCCTAAAAATAAAATACGTACTTTATTCATTTTGTTGCGCTTCTAAACATGTAAGAAAACAGCTTCACAGTGAATTTCATAACAGTTTCCGCCCTACCGAATATAAAAAAAAATGCTTTTGCGAGTTTCAATACATGTTTTCACCTTAATAAACATCAGAAAAAAATCTTTCAAATGGTTTTGCCCTTACTTGTATGAAAAATCTCTTTTGTGATGTTGAAACATTTTCTTATGCTGATCCAATTTATGGAAATTGTCAACACAATCTGTAAGCCCTTACAAATTTCAGAAATTTTACCAGATACTTTCAGAAATTCTTTGAGCGATTCTTCCAGAAATTTATCAGAGGATTCATTTTAAAACCATTCATAGAAATAAGCTTGCTATTTGATGAAAACATTCGCGAAATGATGCGATTTGCTTTCGACAACGAATACGTTTTCACCCATCCTCGCTTTATTCGATCAACCTCCCATACGAGTAGCACACGAACGGCACGGCGTGTGTATGGGAAAGGTTTATAACAAAAAAATAGGCATCGTCAAATTTTTCGCTATTCAAAAATAGAGGCTTTCAGCTTTCATTTGCACGGTCCCTCAAAAAAATCCACCGAGGGATCTCGAACAACTTTTTCAGAATACTGTTTTTCCCCATACAAAATGAACGGTTCCAAATTAATCCCTATTTCTACTTAACAAACATACCCAATTTTTGTATGAAAAAGTTCCCCCGATGGAATATTTCGATGTTGGGCTTCAATGAAAGCTAGAAGCGTCAACTTTCACGTAACGTAAAAATTAGCGATGCTTATTTTTTTGTAATAAATTTCTTCTACCAGACACACCGTGACGGACTCAACACTGATCAGCATAGTTGACCCTTCCTTTTCACCGTTGAGCCGTTGCGTTCTAGCCAAGCATCTCTTTTCATCGCTTTCGATGCTTTTCGACAGCTTATCGCGAAGCATTGTTGGCTGGAAGCTTTATTAGTATGGTATCGGTACATGCGAATGTTGCTTCTGTGTGCGTGTCGAGCGTTCGTGCCGTAGCTTCGCAAACCAACCTATTCGGTATGGTTCGGCTGTTCGGTCGAGCGTGTGGCGGCACAGTCAGATGTGTGCAAAATCGTTTGTGATTTACATCATGTTCGTTTTGCCAACTCTTTGCTGCTGGTCATCGCTGATCAGTGCACAGTTCAATCGCACGCGATAAATATACAGTTGATGAGTTGTGATGAGCACAAGTGATAATTTGCATCATTGCATAGAAATCTTCAGCAACTTCTCAGGCGCCGTCCACAAATTACGTAACGCTCTAGGGGGAGGGGGGGAGTCTGGTCGAGCGTTACGGCCCATACAAAAATTTTAGGGTTTTCATACAAAAAAGCGTTACGGAGAGGGGAGGGGGGGTCAAAAAATGTCGATTTTAGTGTTACGTAATAAATGGATGCTGCCTCATTGGATTTCGGTAAAAGCTCTAAAAAAATCCTCCAGCTTTTACCTAAGAAAATCTACCAGGGTTTTTGTAAAGAAATTTTGCCAGGAGTTTCCCTGAGTACTCTTTCAGAACATTCAAAGTTTCCTTTAAAATTTACTTTCTAGAGGTTACCCGAAAAATTTGTTAAAAAAAAACCTTTATAAAACCTTCTTTGGATTTCCGCCGAAATCGCTACATTAGAAAAGTCTTCCACAAATTCCATTTAAATGTTCTCTAGGAACATTTTTCAAGAAAAAAGATGAACCAATCTTGGGCTACAAATCTTTCTAATGAAAACACCTACTCCTTCATAGATTGCAACCTTAGAAAGTACTCAAAGTTTTTTTTTTTAAAGAATTTCTACATTCTAGGGGATCCAATCTCCCGAAAAAAATCCAAGAACTCCTCTAGAAAAGCTTCCACAGGATTCATCGGAAATGCCTCTATCGATGCTTCCAGAAATCTGTACGAGAATTATTTCGGGAAATATCCACGGATTCCTTCAGAAAGTTCTAAAAGATTCTTTCTGAACAACACAAGTTCAGAATTCCGTCTAAAAATATTCCAGATTTATTTTTTGAGAAATCTTACATGGATTCCTTAGAAAATTGCTCCATGGATTCCTTCAGAATAACTTCAGGAATATGGTCTTAGAATCTTCCAAGGTTTTTTTACGAAACACCTTCGCTGGTTTCTTCAGAAATGCTTCCAAGAATTCTTTGAAAAATATCTCGCAGACTTCCTTCAGATCTTACCCTAAAAATTTTGCCAGGAATTTCTCTAAAAATGCTATAAATGGTTCCAATTGAAAATCCACCAGGGGTTACTTTTAACGCGCTTATAGTGAATCGTTTAGAAAATTTTGGATTCCTTCAACTGAAGTTTGGATTCCTTCAGAGTTAGCTACAATCAGACATTGTTTCAAAGTTTCTTTCAAAAATAATTCCAGTGGTTCTTCAGAAAATCCTCCAGAGATTCCTTTAGATACTCGTACAGATATTTTTTTCTAGAAGTTTACCGGAGATTTGTTCAAGAATTGCTCTAGGGATTGCATTGATCATTCCTGAAGACATACGCCCAGAAATTTCTATAGGTATACATCTAGGAAATCCTGTAGGCGTTCCAATCGAGAATTTCTTGCATTATTACTTTCAGTAATTCGGGCAGAAATTCCTCCGGAGATTCCTAATGGATACCCTCTAGATATTGCTCCACGTATTTCCCCTGAAGTTACTCCGGCGTTTGTTCTTAAGATAACACTATGAATCAGGGTTGTAAAATGTCATAAAAATGTCTTTTGGTTATTTGCCAAATTCACTGCTTCTGTTAACACATATTTATCGACGATACCGTTATTTTACCATAACATACCAGCATTATTGAAGGTTTACGTTCATGGAAGGAAATTTGCACTGGAAATGGTGGAACTGGAAAATATCATGACAGTTTTTCCATGACATTTTACAACCCTGCTATGAATACCTCCATGGAATTATTAAGGAATTTATTCAGAAATATTTCCCAGGAATTTCAACATGAAGAGTTTTGTTTCCCAGAGATATTTCCAAATATTTATCTAGGCGTTTCTTCAGGTATTCCTAGAGGAAATCCTCTAGAAAACTGTCAACACATTGCTCCAGGAATACTTCAAGAAGTTATCACAAGAAAATTTCCTCTGGAATATTCATAGAAAATCCTCAACATAGTTTATTAGAAATTTAACAAGGGTGTTTCCAAGCAAAGTTTTCCAGCACATACATCAAAAAACTCTCCTGAGATTCCTTCATAAACCGCTCGATTCATTCAGGTGGATTTCCTGAGATTTCTACAGGGACTCAACAGGACATTTCTTCATAAATTCCTCCAGTTATTTTTTCAAGAAATCCCTGTTTGGATTCCTTTTGTAATTCCTTCAGAGATTTAACCGAAAAAGTCAGAAAAGAATCCTTCAGATTTTTTGGGGTTTTCACAGGAATTTCAGTAAAAGATTTCTTTAAAAGTTTTTCATTAAGTAAGAATTTCTTCATTACTCTCCTACACAAAATTCTTGAAAGAATCCTACAGAACGGAAGAATTATAAAAGGAATCCTTTAAGGATTTTCTTATGAAATCCCTGTAGAATTGTCTGAAGGAATCTCTTGAAAAAAATCTTGTGATACCTTAAATAATTTCTGGAGGAATTTCTGGAAAAAAATAACTAGGGAAATTTCTTAAATTATCTTTGCAAGAACTCGTGGAAAGATGCCTCCTTAATTCCTCATAAGGAAAATCATGAGAGGCCGGGGCCCGTGGTGTAGTGTTCACACGTTTATGTGGATGATCATGGGTCGATCCCAGCCCCGGCACTTGCAATTTTTCGTCAGTTGCTCCCCCGAGAGCGGGTGGCACCTGACCCTCTTCTGAGCATATGCTCTACCGGACCCGGAAACTTGGATATCGGCTACGGTTATAACGGCAACTCATAATTGACCCCCAATCGGACTGGTAAAAGAACAATAGCCACACATCAACATTCTCGAGCTCATCATTCTACCATGGACAGGGTAGAAAAGTGACAGGTGCGCAAAGGCAAGCAGTTCGATATAGTACAATTAATATAGAATACAAAATGTAAGCGCAGCTTCCAATTGGAATCGCTCACGCAGTGCCCTAGTGGACAAAAGAGCTGTAAATTAGGTTAAGTTATTGAATAACAAATAGGCATGACCTGCGCCCATATCCGGTTTTGAGCCCGCTGGTAAGTGCAACGGCTTCCCCATTCCCTGGTCCAGGCATTTAAGTCACCCGCTATTATCATAGTCCCTCGCTTTGTCAACATGATCATTTCACATACCAGCATCTGCGTAAAATGCTCGATTGACCACCACGGTGGCACCTAGCAGCTACAAAAGATGACACCGTTGACCGGTAATCAAGCCCTCGTAGTATGTAGATAACATATACCAAATCCTGGACTGGGTATTACTCCTTGTGTAGTTCATACTTCCACCATTCTGGACTTATCCGTGACCCAGTTGCCATTACCGATGAGTTCTTGGTATTAATCCATTCAGCGACTGCCTGACACAACAGTTGTTGGACTGCGTCACAGTTGTTCAAGTTCAGATGCGTTCCCTACACTGCGACTTGTCTTCTGAAGTCCGAGCAGGATTTCCCGGAACAAGTCAAAAAATTTAGGGAAGGTTTGTGTAGTCTTGTGCCTTATGACCTTTACATACACATCACCTACAAACTCAGGCTCCTGTCAAGACCTTTACAGTCACACGACTTGTGTCCTAGCTCAATACACATGGAACAATCAGTGCCAATCAGTGGCTCGTGTATGCCTAGTGGACATTCCGACCAGCCCACCTTGTGCTACACTATCATAACGAACTAGTTGGAATCTGTCACAGATAGCTGAACCAAGGCCGCCTGTGTCCCTTTCTTTCCGTCCTTGGTCTTTCCGTAACCGTAGGCTTCGGTGGCCACCTGCACCTTGTAATGTTGCCGCAATGCCGTGACAAGCTCTTCAGCGTCCATGAACTCTCCCAGGGTTTTTTACCTATAGAGTCGCTCACGTGGTGAGCAGTGATGGAAAATGATGAAGATTGCAGCTGAGCAGACATAAACCAAAACAAACCCACTCGTGAACATCAGGGGCCCGAGTTTACTCGCACTTCTTTATTCGTGAGTAAACGAAGCTGGCAAGCACTCGCATGTGATTCGCGAAGCTTCGCTGAGTTTTTTGCATTTTGACGAAGTACGCATTTTTACGACTGGAAGTGCGGCTTTTCAGGAACAATGAAGCATAAAACATTAGTTTATGATGGATAATCACTGGATTTGCTATTATAATCACACTAAAATGTACTTCCCGCATCTCCTCTAGCTCTTTACGAATAAAAACTCATGAGCGTTTTTGTTTTCCTTTTGCTTCTTACTAACGAAGCAGACGAATGCGAATAAACTCACATACTGCTAATTCTCGGAATCATGAGTAAACGTTGTGTTGCCTTTTCACTCGCGAATTGCTTCACGATGAGAGTAAATCCAACACTGGTGGAGAGAACCCTTACTCACCATGGACCTCTTCCGTCAAACATTTGTAGGCGGCGTCCTTGTGGGTTTTATCGCAATTGAGCTCACAATCACTTTGACTGTACGAGTACATCGAATACTGCGCACGTTAGTTTCAAAATCCGCGAGCTTGGCCAAGCTACTCAATACTCCATTTAGAGGTTTTGTGAATTCAGGCCTGGATACCTTTGCCAGGCTGGAAGTTTCTACGTTCACGTTCTTCTCTTTCTTTTTCCTTTTTTGCTTTTGACTGTATTAGGCAGTAGTGTCATCGAGGTCACTCCAAGTTTCTCACTGAGTAACTCTGGACATAACAAAAAAAAACTTCCTACCAGCACGAGCGCCGAAGGATTATCCCACGAAATTCCCCAAAAATAATTCTACGGCTCTTAAAAACAATCTATCTAAGATACAAACGAAAATTTTCAGGAAATCATTCTTGGATTTTTTTTCAGAAATGCTTCCAACGATTCCTTCAGAAAATCAAAAGTTCAGAATTACTTCAGTAATTCCCCCATGGATTTCTTTAGAAAATCATCCACAGCTCCTTTTAGATTTTTTTCAAAGTTTTTTTTAGAAATTTTTCCAGGGATTCCTTAAGAACTTTCTCTGGGGGCTTCTTTAGAGATTCTTAATGAGATGCCTTCATAGAGTTGTTAAACGATTCTATCAAGAAATCTTCTTTGGGTTCCTTCCAAAATTGCTATACTGTTTTTTTTTTTCAGAAGGATTCCTTAAGAAATTTTATAAAGATTTTTTTTTTTAAATATCCAGAATCATTTCATGTGGATTTCTATGAGATCGCCAAGGATTCTTTCAGAAATTTGTCTAGGGATTCGATTTGAAAAGTTTTCGAAGATTTCTTCAGAGATTCCTTCACAGATTTTTACAGATTTTTTCAAATATTCTTTCCAGTAGTTTCTTCAAAAAATCTTCCAGCGATTCATTTAGAAATAAGAACAGGTATTTCTCCAAGAAAATTTGTTAAGGAATTGCTCCAAGAATTCCACTGATAATCTCCGCCGGAATGCGTCCAGGAGCTTCAACAGGGATTCATCCAGAAAATCATGCAGGAATCTCTCTAGAAATTTCTGCAGGAGTTCGTACAGAGATTCCTTCAGGATTTCCAAAAGATATTATCCATGTATTTCTCCTGAAAATTTTCCGGCATTTTTAATAAAATTTCCTTAGAAATATCTCGAAGGGTTTTTCAAAGGGTCTTTACAAAAGCCTATCTTAGTGTTTTTTTTTCGAGTATTTCTTTTAAAATATGTCAACAAATTGCTTCAGGAATACTTGCAGAAATGCTTCCAGTAATTCTTTCAGAAAATAAAAAGCTCGAAACTTCACCAGAAATTTATTTACGGATTTCTTAAGAAAATCTTGCACAGACTCTTTTGGGAATTTTATTGAAGGATTTCTTCGGGGATGTCCTTAAAGATTATTTGATAAACTTTTGTAAGATTCCGAAAGATTTCAGAAATTTTTCAAAAAATCTTTAAAAATTCCACCATAGATTCTTTTATAAATTCTCGCTCGAAGTTCTACTGATATCCCGTCAGTGTTTTTTTTTTTTCAAAAATATCTTCAGGGACTTTTTCAAAGTTTAGTGCTTTCTTCATAAACTTCAGTGCGGGATATCTTCAACAGTCCTTACATGGAGTTTTACAGAAATTCGTTGAAAAATTTCTTTGAAAAAATCTAGAGAGACTGTTGCGGAAATTCTTCTAAAGGTTCCTTTAAGAATTCGATGAAAAATCCCTTCTGGGATTCCTGCAGAAATTCCTTCAGTTTTTTTTCAGAAATGGCTTTGTCCGGTTTCTGACGGAGCAGAAATATCTTCTAGGGTTCATCCAAAGATTCATGTAGGAATTGTTTTGATTTTCGCAAAAGGATTTTTTTAGAAGTTCTGTCAGAAATTGCACAAAAAATTCCTGGAAGAATTCTTGAAAGAATCTCTAAAGAAATCCCTGGATGATGCTCCGAAGGAATCTCTTCTTAAAAATAATCGTTTTTACATCTTTGGAGATTTCAAGAAGAAATAGTTGAAAATTTTCTTGAGTGATACCTGGGAAAATACCCGAAGAAGCTTCTTAAAATACCCCCCAAACTCCTAGAAAAAAATAGTTCACTTGGTGCATCGCAAAGTCTTACGAAGTACACCGCAAGAGTTCTGAATATGCTACCAGCTTGTTGACAAATACTTGTTAAATAATTCGATCATAAACACTAATTTCATCATTTAAAATTTTTGATCAAGTGCAACGCACATCCGAAAAGTGCACCGCGAAACAAAAGTTCTAAAAATCCCTTCTCCTAGAAGAACTAGAAATATCGCTGGAGGAATTCATGGAAGCATTTCTTAAACAATTTCTTCAGGTATAATTACTTAAAAATCCCCGAAGAAAAGTTCCTGAAGGAAAATCATGCAGTAACAAAAAAACCTCCTGAACATTTTTTTTTCAGAGAACTTCTGAATGAGCTACTGAATTATTTTTTTATTAATATTGAAAGAATACCTGGAGGTGCAGGAGAGCCATCGTTAGATAATTATAGAACGATGTCTTAATTTTTTTGAATGGAATAGTTTCTGAAGTAATTTCTGCAGAAATAGCTGAGAGAATCTTTGGTGAAATTTCAGAAGCACCTTCGGTAAATTTTATGAAAATCCCTGAAGTAAGGTCTGAATAGACTCTAAGCAATCCCTGGAGGTATACCTGGAAGAGCTATTGTTGAAACCTCTGATATAGCTTTCAGAATCTCTTGAGTATTTTCTAGAAAATATTCTAAATAAATGCCTGAAATAATCTCTGAATATATAGAATAAGACCCGTAGAAAACTCTGGAGAAATTCCAACAATAATTTCTGAAAGAGTTACGGAAAAAAAAGTATAATTCTGCAAAAAAATAAAAAAAGAAACCCCATGAGAAATTTTTGAATGAATTTCTGAAATAATCTCCGAATCACTGTCGAGAAGAAGCTCGTGGAGTCGTTTAAAGATGAATCTTTTGAGAGAAATTTCTTGTGATACTTTTGAAGCAGACCCAAGGAAAATTCCTGGAGGAATTTCGGAAATAATCTCTGAAGGAATCTTTGGAGAAGCTTTAAATGAAACGCATGGGCAGGAATGCATTATACAGGGATACTGGAGTAATAGGCCTGTCCACCCAACCGTACCCAACTCAATGTTCTGATGTCGTAAATCTCAGGAGTTTTCAATCTGGGGTCACGGGCCATGCTGATTTCTTAAAATCTGAAAGTCCTGTGAGTAGTTAAGGATCACTTCTTACAATTAGTGGATATTGGTTCCCAAGCTGAGGTAACGGTCTATTAAGCGGAGAGTAATCTAATGTGAATCTGTTCATAAACCACGTAGACCAAATTTTGGACATTCAGATGCCCCTTGTCTTTCTAAAGCGCTCATGAGGCCTTTTGAGATCTCCCTCAACCCCCCTGAGAACACCTGTAACGCCCCTGGGTTCCGCTGAAATTTCTTGAAATGATTCTGGAACCCTCTGGAACGCCGCTAGACCTTCCTGGGATCTCCTTAAGATCTCTTGGAACTCCTTCTAGACTACCCCTGGAATCCCCTGAGACCTTGAGAACCCCTGAAATGACCCTGAGACCACCTAAAACACCCCTGCGAAACCCTGGATCTTCCTGACAACACCTGAAATGGCACTGAGACCGCCTGAAAAGCCTCTGAAGACTCTTGGTTCCCCTTGAGAACCTCTAAATCCACCTGAGATCTTCTGAAAGTCCC
Source organism: Aedes albopictus (assembly GCF_035046485.1). Lineage (NCBI taxonomy): Eukaryota > Metazoa > Arthropoda > Insecta > Diptera > Culicidae > Aedes > Aedes albopictus. The sequence continues at coordinate 86,814,285 of NC_085138.1, read as the reverse complement.
GATAAATAATTTCATTTAGTTCCCACACTTTTGGTTCCTAAGGAATTTGCGTGACCCGTGACCATAAATTGAAAACCACTGATACATGCAACACATCTCTATTGAAGGTACTTCTGCTAGAGATGACCAATCCGAAAAAAACATGTTCGCTTCTTCCTAGCACTTTCGATTCTTGCGAATTTCTTGTGGCATTTGAACCCATATTGGAAACCACAGAGTTTTGCAGCACAACTATATTTTAAACTTTTTGCCTTTCTCGTACACCAAGGTGTACCGAAAGGCTATATGTTCACTCCATAAATGAAATTTTGATAGAGTCTCCGGAGGGGCAAGTTTCATATACCAATCGACTCAGCTCGACGAGTTGAGATGATGTCTGTGTGTGTGTGTGTGTGTGTGTGTGTGTGTGTGTGTGTGTGTGTGTGTGTGTGTGTGTGTGTGTGTGTGTGTGTGTGTGTGTGTGTGTGTGTGTGTGTGTGTGTGTGTGTGTGTGTGTGTGTGTGTGTGTGTGTATGTATGTGTGTGTATGTGTACAAAAAAAGGTCACCTCACTTTTAGATAGTAAATATCAACCGATTTTAACGATCGACGGCTCATTCGACGCGGAATCTGGTCCCATTGTTTCCTATTGAAAATGGTTCGGATCGGTCCAGCCGTTCCGAAGTTATGGCCATTTAGGTGTTCCGGAACCGGTACCCCTGGAAGGGGCCAGACATGAAAATGCACCAAACCCATGCATGCCACCCATAAAACCACGGCATTTACGATTATCTGATAAATGGTAAGCAGGAAAATAGTTTCAGACCATATCTGAACCGGTAGTGTTCCGGAACCGGTTCTGGGTGTCCCACCGGAAGTGGCCAAATATCAAATTGAACATAACTCATGTATGCGACACATCAAACAGCGGTTTTTTCGATAATCTGATGAACGGTTAGCAGAAAAACAGTATCAGACCACATCTGAACCGGTAGTGTTCCGGAACCGGTTCCGGATGTCCCACCGGAAGTGGCCAAATATAAAAGAGTTCCAAACCCATGCATGCGTCACATCAAACAGCAGCATTTTCGATAACCTGATGAACGGTTTGCAGGAAAACAATATCAGACCATATCTGAACCAGTAGTGTTCCGGAACCGGTTCCGGGGGTCCCGACGGATGTGGCCAAATATTAAAGAGTACCAAACCCATGCATGCGATACAACAAATAACGGCTTTTCTGATAACCTGATGAATGATTATCAAAGAAAAAGGTTGGGACCACATTAGGCACAGCCGGTAGTGCCGTAACCAGTTCCGGGTGTCCCTCCGAAAGCGGCTAAATATAAAATTGAACTGTAGAGTAAGGTGGGGCAAAAGTTCGACCCTAGTTGAAAATTCAACATTTGTCAAAAAACCAAAGCAGACATAAATAAATGAATACCGTCTGGTGATTCTACCATCCATGAGCTAAAACTTTGCTGAACAAAGCTACGCCGAATGTCTTTTCAATTTTGAGTTACAACACTTTTTGTATGTGTATGTTTTATTCGAACTCTTGCCCCACCACTGGGGCAAGAGTTCGAATCTAGTGTTTGTGGAATTTCGCTAGCCGTAGCACACTATTTTGACACTTTGATAATAGGAATACCTGAAACCAATTAATATTTGATGTTGGAACTGGAATACACATTGAAGTTCGATCTGGATTTTACCCAAATCAGGGTTAAATCTACTACACCAAAAATTAGTAGTTTTCCGCTAAATTCAGATAAAACAACTTTTTTTTTCAACTCTGATCGTATTTTCTCACTGATTCCATCATTTTTAGAGATAATATAGACATTTTGCAGAATTTGAGTTTTTTACCTAAAGTTGCCACATGGCTCGAACTCTTGCCCCACAATTCGAACTTTTGCCCCACTATGTGTAAAATATGATTTTCAAATCTTTTTTTCAAAAGTTATACATGCTAAAGCATCTTCAAAAGATACCTAGTTAAGCCCCAAAATAAAATATCGAATTCGATTTCATTACAATTCCATTCCATGCGTTGGAAGGACCATCGCATATTACAATTTTTTGATCAAAAACCAACATTTTATCATAACTTTTCGAAATATTGATCAATTTTCATAATTTTTGGAGTGAAAGACTTTTTTTCAAAAAGGCTTCGAACAACCTTGACACCCGAAAGAAATAATTTGAATTGAGCTCAAAAACTTCAAAAGAAACTCTTGCCCCACTCGAACTTTTGCCCCACTTTACTCTACCTATGTATGCGAAACAGCAAAACTAGGATTTTTTAATAACCTTATGAACATTAGCATGCAAACAGGTTCAGACCGGTGAAAAATATGTTTTACGCATATGGTCAAATCTCAACCGTTACGTAGTAATTGAACTTTGCATGATTTTAACTTTGCTTGTCTCAAATTGGCTATAACTTGAAAATGGTCAAACTTATCGCATTTGAAAGATTATTAAATTTGCTACCAAAAAGATCTTGGAATCCATTGGTTTAGTTAGATAACTAAAGCAAAAAAGCTCGAAAGTAGTGTTGCCTTTCTCGCATACTCAGTGGACTAAAAAACTATATGTTCACTAAAACCGTTTTTTCGAAAAAAGGCTCGGTGGATCAAGTCGCATATACCAATCAACTTAGTTCAACGAATTGAGATTATGTCTGTATGTGTGTATCTATTTATGTATGTATGTGCGCAAAATAAGTGCACTCACTTTTAAGGCACTTCCCATTATTGGCCGATTTTTCGGATTATAGCTTTAATGCTATCAAAAATGGTCCAGATCGGCCAAGGCGTTCCAGAGTTATAGTCATTTCAGTGATCCGGACCAGCACCGGTAGGACTGGTCGTATATAAAACTGAACTAGCCACATCATGCGATACATAAAACTGCGGCGATTTTTGTAACCTTTAGCATGGTTGACGAGTTTTGTGCGGAAATCAACACTGGAGACCAGAAGCTCCACGATGTCGGCCCAAAATTCAAGATGGCAGCCAAATGTTCAAGATGGCGGCTGTTTAATAGATATTTAGGCTCTTAAAGCTGCTATATGGGAATATTTGATATGGGGAAGATGTCTGGACTCCTAAAATGGCGACTAGAATATCCAAGATGGCGGTCTAAAATCCAAGATGGTGGCTTCAAATTGAAGATGGCGTCTGTTTAAAGAAGTTTAAGGCTCTAAAACCATGCAATATGGGTATATTTTTGTATGGGGAAGATGTCCGGAGTCAAAAAATGGCGACCAGAATGTACAAGGTGGCGATCCAAAACCCAAGATGGCGACTATAGTTCTAATATAAGCGGTCTTCTCACTTTACCGGGCCGGGACCGTGCCGGGCCCCGGCCGTGCCCCGGTCATTGATTTCTTTCTAACGATATATATGGCGTGCTTCTCACTTGCCCGGCCGGGGCCCGACCGAGCCCCGGCACGGTGTGATGTGAAACACGCCATAGTAATCGCATGTAAGAAATCGATGACCGGGGCAAGGCTGGGGCCCGGCACGGTCCCGGCCCGGTGTAATGGGAATAGCCCTATAGCGGCTGTTTGATGGAGATTCAGGCTCTAACGGCTGTTTAATGAAGTTTTAGGCTCTAAAACCATGCAACATTGGAATATTTGGTATGGGGAAGACTTCAGAGTCCAAAATGGCGATCAGGATATCCAAGATGGCGATCTAAAATTTAAGATGGCGGCTCCGAATTCAATATCGCGGCTGTTTAATGGAGTTTTAGGGCCTGAAACAATGCATTATTGGTATATTTGGTATGGGGATGATGTCTGGATTCCAAAAATGGCGACTAGAATATCCAAGATGGCTCCAAATTCAAAATGGTGGCTGTTTAATGGAGTATATTTTTCGTAGGGAAGATGCCTGGACGCCAAAAATGGCGACCAGAACATCCAAGCTGGAAATCTTAAATCCTAAATAGCGGCTTCAAATTCAAGATAGCGTCTTTTTATTAAGAGTTTGAGGCTCAAATATTAAAAGCAAAATAAACGATATGATTTCTGGTATCATGAAATGGATTTCTGTTAATTGTATGAAAGTGCGATATACATCAACATTTCGCTTGAGTTTTATTGAAATGGGGTTTCGAAGGCAAGAGAAAGGCGTCATCACCGCTAGGTGGATTAATTAGGTTTTTTTTTGAATTTAGACTGTTGGTGATTATGTTCGGAGATATGGCGTTCAGTCTTTGGAGGAATAACTCAATAACGGATTTTTAAGCTTTTATCCGACGTTTCGGTCGCTATATTGTGCCTTCTTCTGGGAATTAATTATGCTCCGCTTTATCGTAAGTATGAGCCCACAGCATAGGCCACATTTGTACCAGACGTAACGTATCGTCTGCCACCGGAGGCGGTGTTCCTTTGGATGAACTATTCGAAAAATATACGAAAAACTGCCCGGGTCGCAGAATACGATTTAGTTGCCTGTTTTGGCAACACTTTTACTTATGATGAGTGAATGTACCTGAAAGCACCTTAAACTCTTATATCTCTTTAAACCCTTTTGGGTCTAATTTATGTGTTTTAAATTTATTTCATTGTTAGGATAAATGTAAATTAAGTATTTCGTCTAAAAGTATAGCGCATTACGACAAAACTGTGTCGAATAACTCTTTCAATCCTAAATTTGGTAATTTCCAACGAAGTTCTGCCATCTTGAAATCATTTACTGTTTAAGTTTAGCGTATCCAGATTCATACACTCTGCTTCCCATCGTTAAACAAAATTGGTATGCAGATTGCCTCAGATGAAAATTATCTTATCGCCCCCTCTCCACAGCATTCTGCGGTGTTAATCATGGCTGTTCTACAAAATCCATAATTCATCTACACACCCTTACCTGGAGCAAACAAAACCCACATGCATCGTCTGGCCCTTAATCCAAGAATCCGGAGCGAGCTGAGCTGTATACATTTACATACATTCCATGCACCCAGCAGCACGATTGTTGCGAGGACCTCGCCTTAAACGCGGGACAGCCACCCGCACTCTCTGGGAAGCGAAAGCGCACACACCCGCCCCTTGGGGGTGAAATGGTGCCTACAATTTAACGGATTATCTTCAACCCATGAGCTTTCGTTCAAGCCAGCCAGCAATATCTGCGTCCGGAAGAGTACCGTACCTAGTAGGTACAGATAAACGCATGGCTCCCAAGACCGGAGGGATTTGTTCCGCTTTCAATTTTCCCTGCACGTAGCTCTCTAGTCAGCAATGTGTGGAGCTGTTTACTCGCAAGATTGTTCGCGTGCCTCAGCCACATGCACAGAGACACACATTCACAACAACAAACGACTTCAGCGCAAATACAACCTTTAAAGACTGACTGAAAGTGGATAGATCACCGGAAAGGATGGATCTGATTCTGTTCCTCGGTGCGCCACCCCCCGCACTGGCACTGACTGGGTGCCGTGGGGCTTTTGACTGGAACGTGTGCAATGCACGCCCGTTAGATCGGTATTCAAAGTGCATCGTCACGATTGGAAAGGTAAACACAGGTGGAGTAATTTCCATATACAGATTGGTGTATAGGCGGATGCACGGTGCATCTGTACAGTGGCGTACGAAAGGATATTCGGATTCTTGTTTTAATATATCATATCTTACTTCGAGTTATATACAGGGGATGGCCCAAATGTTTGGGATAAGCAACTTTTTTTCTCTCACAAAAAAGTTCAACATGCTGTAACTTTTCATAGAGTGCATCGAATATTCTCAAATTTTGACCGTTTGTCAACCTATTATATGTGCATCATTGGTACAAATTTGAGCTCGATTGGTTAATCTTTCGCAAAGTTATAACCGTTCTAGTAAAACACTATTTTAAAGACTACTAATTTTTGAGCTGTCATATCTCGGAGACCAGTGATCCGAATTGAATGAAATTTTGAACTTTTATTCACAATATATTAATGCTTGAAAATCATCTAAAACATGGGTACTTTTTAAACGTTGAAAAAAGTTATGATGGATTGGCACTGTTTGGATCTTTTTCGAAAAAAATACATTTTTTACATCAATGTCATAAAATTTTGTTTTTGATATCCAAAGATTTTCTACTTCTGTTCATAAGATATCTATAAAAAGATATATTAGAGCCTATTTGGATTAAAGGAAAAACACATTTAGTAATTTTTGTGCAGTATAGTAAATTTGACTCATTTTTCTCTAAATGGGTGAAAACGTCAAATCATCATAACTTTTTTTAACGTTTGAAAAGTATCTATGTTCTGATGCATTTTCAAGCGTTATTACATTGTTGATAATCGCTCAAAATTTCATTAAACTCGATTCACTGGTCTCCGAGATATGACTGCTCAAAAATTGATGGTCTTAAAAACAGTGTTTTACCAGATCAGTTATAACTTCGCGAAAGATTAACCAATCAAGCTCAAATCAGTGCTGCTGATAAAACGAAACGAAAAGCCGTTCGTTGGATCACTAATCGGTAATAAATCAATAACTTTTTCCACAATCAACCAATCGTTTTGCGGTCTTCGAAGGAAAGCTTCATGAATGATTTTTCTTCAAGAAGCGTTGATCGATTTGAATTAAGGAGACAAGGGGCGACCTCTGGGATTTTTTGTTTGAAAGTGTAACTTTTCCCATAGTAAATCCTATGAAAACTTTGAACCGCTTGCGCTAAATTATAGTTTCACCGATTGCACTGAAATTTTGTACAGTTCATATGGGACCTAAATGGCATTCAAAAAGTCGACTGGAGCGAGGATTTATTTTTTCCATACAAGTATGTCCCATACTACTGTACATAATATTTGGACATTTTGAAATGGCTAAAATATAAACGACTCATAAGAAAGTGATCATTCATCATAAATAATTCCATAAGTCCCAGTGAAGAAATAGGGGTGTAAGCAGTAACAAATAACAAAAGTTCCATAAACAAATAGAAAAATGCATAAATAAATCAAAAGTTTCCATAAATAATTGATTTTTGAGCAATTAAAAACGTCAAAAATGCAATGAATAATTCAACTGTTGCAATAAAAAAAGCCAATTTTTCCACCAAAAAACTTCGAATTTTCCATAAATAAATTCGATTTTTTCCATAATAAATTAAAAAAATCACAATAAAAAAATATCAAAAAAGCAATAAATAATTCAAAAAGTGCAATAACAAAAAAAATAAATTATCAATAAATATCAAAAAAAACACGCAATAAACGTAAATGCATTTTGAGGCAAAAATTATGTAGACCATGCGGCGAAGCCGCATAGAGGATTGAGGAACTGAAGCGGCAGAAAGCCGCCGAAGTTTCCGATATCCGATGCACCGCAACTGCATCGATTCGGTTCTAGGCAAACCACAGATTCAAGAATTTGCCCGGTATAATGCAAACATAGATGTTATCCTTTTTTTAGGTCCGACGAGCGATAGCGAGTTCGGACAGCAAGCAATTGCTCGGTAAATTGCAATCATAGTTACGCAAGCTTTTCAGTCGTTTCAGTCATATAAGAGCGATTCAGCATTGCACTGTCTCATACTTTCCTGCATTTGTTTTTCATGGGTAATTTCGTCATTTTTTATTGCATTTTTTTAATTTTTTATTGCTTTTTCGATATTTTTTATTGTGAATTTTCTAATTTATTATGGAAAAATCAGATTTATTTATGGAAAATTCGAAGTTATTTGTTGGGAAAATTGGCTTTTTTTATTGCAACAGTTGATTTATTCATTGCATTTTTGACTTTTTTAATTGCTCAAAAATCTATTATTTATGGAAACTTTTGGTTTATTTATGCATTTTTCTATTTGTTTATGGAACTTTTGTTATTTATTACTGCTTACACCCCTGTTTCTTCACTGGGACTTTTCGAATTATTTATGGAAACTTTTGTATTTATTATGGAACGTTTAATTGTCTGCCTTTATTCATTTCATTCAAGTACGTCTTGCATCGTATCATTCTTCTTATTCTTTATGGCTCTACGTCCCCACTGGGAGTTGGCCTGCCCCGCTTCAACTTAGTGTTCTTTGAGCACTTCCACAGTTATTACCCTTCCAGGACGCGCGCCATCAAGCAACCGAAACTGCACCGCGCTCACGCTGCATCCATAGAGCGAGGTTTTTTGGTAGTGTTGTACTTTTAACAACAGCGCACGTGCTGAAGGGTTAATTGAAGGGCTTTCCTTGCCTGCCATGTTACGTTTACGTTAGCCGTAAAGTAAGAAATTGTGCAGTACTTTAAGGATTAGGCAATAAGTTAAGAACGTGCTCCACAATTAGATAGTTGAGCACCCCTGCCAGACGCCTCCACTCCGCCGCTCGCCAGTCAGTCAGAGTAACCACATAAGCACCACCAGCGGGTGTACACACAGGCATACGCTGAGCGAACCACATGCCAATCGAGCAGCACATGAGAGAAAGTACATAGGAGAATACTCTCACGTATCACGCGAGAGCGTGGCGCACCGACTCAATGCGGCACAAAACATACCCCAATCGGGGCTGATCAAGTTCGCCTTCGCCTCAGTAGTCAGTAGTCGCCACCCGTCTTTCGATCGCATCGGTACTAATTGACAGCTGGAGCCTCGTTCATCGCGCGTCCGTCAAAAGAAAAGTTGTCAGGGCTGGAAAAGACAGCCGCCAAAGCAGAAATAATTCGTCTCGAAGGTGCGAGCATTACCAAGATCTGCAATTGCATCAGCAATTGGAAATTCGCGACACTAAACAATCTGATCTTGTAAGTCTCCTTAATATTAGCATGGCTGCCAAATGTGCTGACGCTTTTTTTTTCCCCGTGTAATTAGAGGTGCGGTACCGAAGATAATAGCCGATACACAAAAGGCGATTCTGCTGGTGGAACCAGCAGAGGCGTGGCGTGGTCAATCCACGTGGGGTGAGTGATTTTTTCGAGATGGCCGTCACGAGACTGAACATTACTCTCCCATTGTGACAGGAAATAATTCCGGACGGATAAGGCAAGCGATCGCGGGCGCCTTGGTGACAGGCTGCAGATACGGGCCGGAAGCGAATAGATTGCATGGTGAGTGATGTCATCTCAAGTTTCGTTTGGTGTAATGCTGACCTTGATCGTTTAGTGCAGGAAAGTTGCATCTCAACGCACAAACTACAGTGCCACACTCGGACGCATCGCGTACACACGCACACACGGAAAACCCCATATTGGGTGAGTAGGAGATGTTGGTGACAGGCGCGAGCATCAACTAATTTGTTGCGCGACAGGGTTTTTTTTCTTGTGTGTGTTGCAGATCACGATTGTCGCACGACGCAACACCGGTGCATCGGTGCAACAACACCTCTCGTCGCGAGAATCATTCCGATCCAGGTCGATGCAGCCATAGTGGACTCTTTCTCGTGATCGGCACACGAGATCTAGGGATTTTCCGGTCGGCCGCGCATTCGAGGACGAGAGCAAGCGGGAAAGGAGTGCAGACCAAACGGAGCTGGAGGATAACCGATCCGCGAGTGAGGTAGAAGCCACCGTGCGACAGCCAGAGAGTGAACCCGTCGTTGCGAATGTCCATACACGAACGGCGGGCGTGAGAAGCGGCAGGCTGGTTCGGTGCGGAAGACCGGTTGGTGGTGAGAGGACCACGATACTCCAGAACAGCGCGCGGAAGAAGGTATCAGCGGCCACGGTGGAGAGATGCAGAGGGTATGATGGCGGTCTGACTGGCATAGGGGGATCGTGAGTACTCATGATAGTCTAGCATTAAGGTTACAACATGTGTGTACATTAAGTGCAATAGTACAGGGCACGAAGATAGGAGAATGACCCAAAGGAGTGATAGATCAATTGATTGTCCGTAAATAAACAATGTAACGTAAACGGTATTTGGTTTGTGTGCGCTATTATTTTGGCTTCCGGGTCTGATCGAGGCTAGCCTTATTCCCCTCGACAGTCTTCCACGACAGCCATTGCATAAATTTGTATATTGTGAGGCAACGATACACTATGCCCAGGGAGTCGAGAAAATTTTCCCGACTGGAACGAGAATCCAACCCGCCGCCTCCGGATTGGCGATCCATAGCCTTGACCACTAGGCTTACTCGACATCGTATCATTACAAAACTAAATCAACGATTTACCCTAATGTCACTAAGTACGCTGTTGCACTTCTCCTACCTCGGGCACATTTATGTTCACTGTATCTGGTCCGTATGTTTTCCTCTATGTACCCCACGTTCCCTTAGGCCAAGTGAATCAGTAGGAATTTGAAAATTAGGTTAAATGGTTAGGGATAAAAAAACTACTCAGGATTGTTTTTAGGCATATTTGCCATTTGCCCTGCCCACCGTATCGGGCTCCAACTACCCCTGGAAGAATGCTGCGCATTTTCTAGAGAACCTCTAGAGGAATGACGACATGCGAATGACCTCTAGAGGAATGACGAATGCGATTCAGGAGGATTAAAAGGCGTTCCTGAGGGATGCAGAGAACTCCAGGGTTGTACCGGAAACCCACCTGAAAACTCTTAAAGAGCCCCTGAGACCCCTTAAAACCTCACTGGAACCTTTTGAAACCCCCTGAAACGTCCCTGAACCCACCTGGAACCAAGTGGGATGCTCCTGAGACCTCTCGGAGCCCACTTTTTAAACCTGATGGGACCCCCTGAATCACCCCTGTGACTACAAAACCGTCCTAGAGACCTACTAGAATCCCTCCCCTGAGTCCCTCTGAAACTCACCTGAGACTCCCTGTAGCCCCCTGAAACAAACCGAGACTCTCTTGAATGTCCCTGAAAGCCCTCGTCATCCCCTGTACCCTCATGGAACACATTTGAGACTTCCTGATACTCTTCCGAAACTTCATGGGATCCTCAGAATCGCATCTGAGACCTCATGGAGCTCTCTGAAATTCCTCTGAGATCTCCCGGCAACCACTTGAAGCCCTCTGGGTCTCCTGAAACGCCTTTGAAACCCCTTAATATGTCCCTGAATCCCCGCTTAACCTTATTGAGATCTACTGACCCACCCGTGAGATCCTCGAAACACCCCAGCGGCTCTTGGAACCCCCCTGAAGCTCCCCGAGACCTTCATGAACCCACTGAGACCCCTTGAAACCTTCAGGTACAGTGAAGATATATGGTTGTTCAATAAGTACGGCTGTTATCTTTGAAGTTGTTCTACAGAATGATCTTTTTTGAAACAAACTGTCATCAGAAGGCCGACTTCAGAGGCACGTTATCCTCCATTTGGAATATTTGTGCCATTAAAGGTTCACGATGGTGTCAGGAGGATGTTAGAGGCGTTTCAGGGCGTTCCAATGCATTTCAGGGTGTTTCGGGGTGTTAGGCTAGGCGTATAGGTGAAGGTGAATATCACGTGGGCTGTGGGGGGGTTTGAGAAGCGTTTCTAGATATTCAAATGCGTTTCAAGGGTTTTCCTGGGTATTCCAGGTGTTTCATTTTCAGGTGGGTTGCAAGGCTTTTCGATGGGTTTAGGAAACTCTCTTCTGACATTGAGGGGGGTGGAGGGGGGATTGCAGTGGTTTTCGTAATTTAACAAAATATCAAAAACCAAAAATGAGGAAATACGCCCAGTTTCACCTTGAGTCATCACACAAGGTCAAGGCAACTAGTTAAAAAGAATTGGTTCGGGAAAAGCCTTAAGAATTACTTGGAAAATTCTTTCTGAATTCCTTCAAATACTACTTCATAAAATCATTCGATACTCGACTCGAGTCGAGTTAAGTACAAGACGCTGAAAACGACCTTACAGTTGAGGTCGAAATACGTGTCTATCAAAGGATGCAATTACTTAGTGGAATTAAACTTAGCATGATTTTCTTTTTAAAAATTACTTGTTTGATTGCTAGAAAAGTCTTTCAGATATCCTCCTACAATTGATTTACAATAAAGGTAGTTCTTTCAAAAATTCCTTCAGATTTCATCAAGACATATTTTTAAATATATTGCTTGATTGCTCAAGAGAGTTCTTGAACGTCTTTACATTTTTTTAGGAAATTGATTCAAAATTTTTGGAACACTTTCGGCTGAAGCTAAGTTTCCTGCTGCCAAGTAGAGCGCTCAAGTAAAATTTCTCCTTTTTCTGTACGTAATTTTGACATTTGTTGATCTGACAGTATTTTAACGAAACGATGCTGTAAGAAGGATGTGAAGAAAAGGGCACCAGGTTGTTTACGATTTAGACTTTCGTTCGTTTCTTTAGGAAATGTTTTTGAAATTAAGATTCCCCAATGATTTAATTTATAACTTTTAGTTGGACTTCTGGGGAAAATTCAGATAGTAAGATTCCAGCGGAGTTGTAAAGCGTCCCGACTAGAAAAAATCTATCAAGTTTATAACACGTTGTGTTATGACGTTATAATTTTTTTCCATAACTGATTATGTTATAAACTAGGTGCAGGATAATGTTAAAATAATTAAAATCGTAACAAAAAGTACACCGGTCCAATCAAAATTATAACCTATTTTGTAATGATCTGATCAATATTATAACAAAATATGATATAAGTTTTAGCTTCAAGAAAACTAGTTTTTATCATATTTTGATACAATTGTACAAAATGATTTTCTGAATGTCATTGAACCCCAAAGATATTCAAACTTTTTTTTTATTTCTTTTTATTCATGAAATAAAACTTGATTATATCACGATCTGTTATAACTATCAGGGTTTGTTTCAATAATGTTATATTTTTGTTAGAATCTTCTAGTCGGGGTTCCAAGGAAAATACTGATGACAGATATTTCGCAGGGATTCCGGGGGAACTTTTAATAGTATTACAGCGAGAACTATGGTTAGATACTTATTATTATAAATTCTGCAATATTGAGGTTCGGACTAAGGTGGAAGGAATTCTGCTGGGACTTTATAAAGTCTTTGAAGAAATATTGGAACGAAGATTCACGGGGAATTTAAAGGAAATTCACGAGATTTCTCCAGAAATTCCTCATGAGAGTTCTCCAATAGTTCCTCCAAAGATTCCTCCAGAAATTCCTCCAGAAAATCCTCCAGAAAATCCTCCAGGAATACCTCCGGAGATTTCATCGGAGATTCCTGCAGAAATTCATCCCGAAATTCCGCCAAAAATTCAGCCCGGAATTCCTCAGGAGAAACCTCCAGGAATTCCTCCGAGGATTCCTTCCGGATTATCTCCACCAATTCTTCCAGGAATTCTTCTGAGGATTCCTTCAAAAATTCCTTTGGGGATTCATTCGGATTATCTTCGGATTATCGGACTTTTCCAGGAACTCTTCCGATGATTCCTCCAGGAATTCGTCCGAAGATTGCTCCTAAAATTCTTCCGTAAATTCCTTCAGAAATACCTCCTGAAATTTCTCAAATAATTCCTCCAAAGATTCTTCGAGAAATTCTCCCGGAGATTCCTCCAGGAATTCCTCCAAAGATTTCTCCTGACATTTTCTCCGGTGGAATTTTTGGAGGAATATCCGGAGGAATTATTCAAGAAATCTCAGACGGAATTTCTGGAGATTTGCTCCAAAAGATCCTCCGGTGATTGCACTAGAAATTCCTTCGGGGATTTCTCCGGCAAATTTCTCCAGGAATCACTCCGGGGATTCTCGGGGAAGTCCTGCAGGAATTCTGGAAAAATTGCACGGGAATTTCAGAAGAACTCCTGGAAAATTTCCCGGAGAACTCCTGGTAGTATTCCCGAGGTAATTTTGGACGAGTTCCTGTGAAACTCCTGGAGGAATTTTCCTGGAAACTCATTGGGGAATTCCAGGGGAATTTATGCAAGAATTCTTGGGCAACTCCTACAAGAATTCATGGGGAACTCCTGCAGATTTTTTTTAAATTCCCTTGACGAATTCCCGATGAACTCCTGGAAGAATTTCCGGGGAACTCCTGGAGGAATTCCCAGGGCACCACCACGGGAATTTCCGGGAAACTCCAGAGGAATTCCTGATAATCTCCAGGAGGGAAGACTGGTGGAGAATTTCGGGATGAATTTCCGTGAACTCCAGGGGGATATTCTGGAGGAATTATCGGGGAACTCCTGAAAAAAATCTTTTAGGAATCTTCGACAATTAGCTATTTTTATCTTTCCAAAACTCCCAGAGTCCCGAGCTTTCTTTTGATGTCATCAGTTTCTCTTGGAACCACATCTTACTTGAAGAACTTGAGGAGCTTCGCCGAATTACTAGTTTTTTTTTTTTTTAAATAGTATTTCCCGCCTCCTGAAGAACCTCGGACAATACCCGCAGACTCCTATAGAATCATAAGTTTTTCTTATGAGCTTAGGAATTTCCTTCCACATTACTTTCCTTTATATCTCATGGATTAGTAGTTCGTTCTTAAAATCTTTGGATTTCTACTGCACTAATTTGCTCTCTATAACCCAGAGGTTCCAAATCTTTCCAAAATTTTCGCGGCGCACCAACAACTTTTTACAAAGAATTTTATTAATTTAACACCTTCAGTTCAAAACTTCAATTTGCTTTTTTATAATTCAAAAAAAAGGAAAAATGGCTTGAAGATTCGCAGAACTTAACACAAATTTTAGATTTCTGAAGGATTGCATTTCATCGACATATTATTCCGTACGGAATATTAAAAACATAACTGACAACATCGCATGACAGCGCCATCTGTTGGCAAATCTTTCTGGCTGCGAATAGGAAGCAATCAGCTGCGTTTTTGCTAGAGTGCCGGAAGAGGCGCCTTTCTGATAAATGCGGTAAACGTGATAACAGTGTAAAGTAACGGCGAAAGTTACGCTATGCGATCGTAGACGGCGCTCGTGTTCCACGTGTTTTTCACATATACAGCGGCTCCGGCTGCACCTACCCACTCGTAAGCATCATGCGCAGCACGGGTGGAAAATGCCAGTCAGAAAAAAAAGAAGTAAACAGCTTGAAATTTGTATGGTGGCGTAATAAATTCTCTGTTACTGTAATGAATCTGAAAGAAACGCATAGGTATAATGATTTTGTTTCTAATTTGCAACTTTTTGCCCCAGGGTACAAATCGTTGCGATGCGGAACAAGTGCAAGCCAGCGATTTGTCCATACAAGAAAAATGATTTTACTTTTAATGCGGTGGCGCCATCTCTGAGAAAAACAAGCTTTGATTTCTTACTATTATTTATCAACTGCGAACGCTTAAGTAATTTTGATTGCAAAAGTTTGTAACGAATAGTACATTGGAACCTCATAAATGCACATTTTATTTTCCGTATCGGGCCCCACGTCTGGGAACTTAGATACGCAAAATAAAATGGAACATTACAAATGCACAAAACACAAACATGCAACACATAACATAAATTGTGCCCAGTTATTCAAATAGATAACTAAGTCCGAACCCAGGATGACGAGGTTTCATTTTTGTTCTTGGTCCATCAGTCAATCCTGTAATCGTATTTTTTCTGGCAGTTCGCCTTTTAGTTCGCAGCATCTGTTGCGGCATTCATAGCTTGTTTTGGTCTAGAAATTTCTAATCCTAAAGGGGCATCCAGATTCGGGCAACAACACAAGACCGTCTATAATTTGATGTCCGTGTTGGGGGACGGCTTGTGCGTTTTGTACTGGATCGCTCCTGAAATTTTTGGAGCGCTACAAATGCACATTAAATTTCAGGGACAAATGTACAAACCTTAGTAAAACATACAAAATAAACAGACAAAATGTTCACAACAATTTACAAACGTAACACACTCCATCCAATCGAAGAATTTTCCATGAATTGGAGAATGCAATCTATGGAAAATTCTTAAAACTACTTTACAACGTATTAACTATATTACAAACGTAACAAGTTTTACGTGACCATTACTTGTCCTATCCTTTTACACAGTACTTACCAGGTGGAAACCAGCCATAATTCGCTATTCAAGCCAAGTTTTTCGCCTTAAATACTGCTAAGTATTTATTTGCATTTTTTTTTTTCAGGAATAAATAATTTATATTTTTCCTACATAGATATGAAAGGAAACATGATCGAAATTAAAAGAAATCCAGGTACTACCTGAGCAGGTACTACCAGACAAGGTATTGATCAGTTATCCAGGTATTGAAAACAATTTATTTTGGTATTTGGTATTTGGTTTGGTGCTGAGGATGGTTTGAGGTATTATTCAGTTATGGAAAAATCCCTATTTGTATGGAAAAATCGCCGATTATTATTTAGGTATTACCATACCTGATGTCATTATTCACGCGTTATGCACAGAATACACACCAGTTATTATTTTAGGTATTTTATTACTTTTTTGCACCGTATTCGATCCCCTGCAGAAATTTTTTGTCACACCACAATATGTTCCCACCAGTTTAACCATACGTTTCGCTGCTAGAAATTTTAAGCGTCGGTTACACTTTCCTTGGTGTTTGACGTGTGAACAAATATTTTAGACGATTGAACATTTGCACGGTTATCTATAAAGCAATGCAAGATGCAATACCTCTTATGCAGTGCTACTTAATACCTCATTCAGGTTGTAGTTATTCGGTTTTCCATACCAGAGTTAGTTATTTTTCAGCTATTTACTCCTGCTCGGGTACTTGGAGAGTTAAGAAAGATTTTAAAACTAAAAAAACAGAAACTTCGCCAATCATAACACCTGAAATCTCACTCATACGCCTTAGGGACAAAACGTCGAAACACAATTTGTCGAATGCCAAAACGTCCAATGCCATAACGTTGAAAGTCAAAACGTCAAAAGGGACAAAACCGGGAATGAACGAAACGTCGAACAAGAAAAAAAATTACAAATTCTTTGATTAACAATCCATTCTTGCAAATCCGACGTTTGAAAAATTCGTTTAAATTTACATTCTTCTGTGGAATTTCTACAGAAACTCTTCCATTATTTTTCTGAATTTCAACTCTAGCACTCGGCTAGATATTTGACCAGGGCTTTTGTAAGAAGTTAAGTGATCAATCTTCAAGGCATTTTTGTTTAGTTTAAACAGAAATATAATGTAGTTTTGCCGCAGATGTTTTTGTATAATACTTTAGATTGCAATCTCAACCAGCTGATTGTATGAACTCTGCTATATAGAGAATATTCGGGAAGCGTTTATTTTGTAATAGAAATGGAACCGGGTAGAAATCATCGTACGAGTACTGGAACAGTAGAAAAAATGCTAAAACTTACACTTGTTAAAGAAATTTTGATCACCACTGCCCTAGCAGCTAGTTACGCCGACTAGCGGGAGGAGAATCAGCCCCCATGAAGTCCCCACAGCGAGCACTCGTTCACTCGTGTATGCCACGCCAACAAAGAAAACACGAGTCATGAGCTACACATATTCATGACAGCAGCGGGGTAGATCCTTCCCCATTCATTCGAAAAGTGCTATGGGGTAACTATGGCGGGTACAATTGAAACATGAAAACACGCGAGATACAGGAATAAAAGTGCATCTGATTCAGCAGCAGTCGAAGCACCGCCGCCGCTATTTTGGCGGTGCATCAAGGGAAAAAAGCTTATCACAGTTTGACAATGGCTTTCACAATGACGACAACCAACGAACACGTTGCAATGCAACGGGGTGAAAGAGTTAACCAGGTGAAGCAAGATTAGTCGTGACGTGACATGTTTTCAATGTGTCGCTACTAACAGCATAAGAATGACAGGTCATGTCTTTAACCAAGGCACGTTGATCGGATCGTTGATTGTGGCATCTGTTGCATTTATGTCATGTTGCTATTATCGAAGTTTATTTGCTGGCTAAATTCAAGCCCTGATGTTTCGTATTTAAAGATACAAAAGCGAGTTCAGCGCAGCTTGACAAAAAAGTTCGATGAGAGTATGTTAGCGATGAAGCACAAGAAAGCATGGGTCGTTGCGATATGCAGAGACTTTATGAAACTGCTCATGGTACGTGACACAAAGCTGGACCAAGACCGCCAGTTTATGAAAAACGAATGGTTATTAGATTAAAATATCCGGGGGTGATTTTTTTTAAGGAAATAAGGAAATCGTGATAAGGCTGTTCATAAACTACGTGGACTCAATTTTGGCCTTCTCAGATGTTGTCTAGACAACATTTTTATTTTTTTTTTTCAAATGAGTGTATTCAATTTCGTACCTTTTAATTCCGCCCTAATTGCTTATCCTTTGACAGATACGAGTATTTCGACTACCACTTGTAATCTTCCTCCATGGATAACTGACACTGAGGAAGATTACAAGTGGTAGTCGAAATACTCGTATCTGTCAAAGAATAAGCAATTAGGGCGGAATTAAAAGGTATGGAACTGCTTACACTCATTCGAAGAGGGTATTCTGCTTAGAGGGTTCAAAAAGTCGGTACAAGAACATTTTTATTTTTTTTTTTTATAAAAACTCTTCGTAGTTTTTGGATTGGCCTCTAAGAAACTGAATCATGATGTCTGAAATTGTCAACCTGTTAAATCATCAATTGTGGTAAAGGTAAAGCTTCCCCAAAGCAAAAGTGAACATTTAGCATCATTTAATCCACGCGCAAATCGAGCACGTGCCGATGACGATGATTCTTTTCCAACAGTAAGATGAAACCAGACCTTCAATCTATAATAGAGCAGAGCATCAAATCTACCCCATATAGCCGAGGCGGTAAACGCACGGGTATTCAGCATGACCATGCTGAGGGTGACGGGTTCGATTCCCGGTCGGTCCAGGATCTTTTCGTAAAGGAAATTTCCTTGACTTCCTTGGGCATAGAGTATCTTCGTGCCTGCCACACGATATACACATGCAAAAATGGTCATTGGCAGAGGAAGCTCTCAGTTAATAACTGTGGAAGTGCTCATAGAACACTAAGCTGAGAAGCAGGCTTTGTCCCAGTGAGGACGTTACGCCAAGAAGAGGAGAGGATCAAATCTACCTTAACCCCCGGACTCGCCTCTAGCCGAACTAATCGATACTCTCAGTCTTCCTTCCGAAATGAGATTTCTTCCTACTACAAACCCTCCAACGAACCAAGCACTACAAATGAAGCGATGTGCCACCGAAGCAAAAATATATTTCATTTCAGATAATGAGAATCGAACTTCAAGCCCCAAAGGTACCCACCAACCGTGCTTGCCTAGCTACTCGTCCTTGTCTTTTCCTCCAAAAACTCAACTTCATTCGTTCATTTATTCCGAGTGGCGCGCAATCATTAGGTGGCAGTCAGTCGGTGTGTTCTAAATGAAGAATGAACATTTCAATGGGGAACTGGAAACAACGGCTGGAATGGAAAACTTTAATCCCCTGCAACGCAAGGTGGTTCGGATTTGATAAAATTTGGCGTGTTTCTTCACTTTAGGCACTGGAATTTTTTATTCTTACGAAGCGTAAACTTAATCATTAACTTTGAACTTTTAGTGGCTACGCAGTCTTTATTCTTGAAACGGGTTTATTATCTACCCAACGTTTCGGCACTTAGGGATGGTGCCTTCATCAGGGGGAAAATAATGTTCTCGTTTCGTCTCTCGTGTTTCGGCTAACTTTAATCTTCCTGACTCTAATTGTTTGGTACATGACTCTATAACACTTCGGTGAACTTATGTGGACTCTTTGCCATCAGTAAAAAGTTATTTAAAGTTAGCCGAAACACGAGAGACGAAACAAGAACATTATTTTCCCCCTGAGGAAGGCACCATCCCTAAGTGCCGAAACGTTGGGTAGATAATAAACCCGTTCCAAGAATAAAGACTGCGTAGCCACTAAAAGTTCAAAGTTAATGATTAAGTTTACGCTTCAAAGTTCAAAGTTAAGAATTTCAGTCGATCCTTGCTAGTAATACATACTTAATCATTAAAGTGTCTCGACCAGATCACACTACAACTGTGCAGCATAATTATGATACGTTGAGATCGTTGAGAACAACAGAAGTTTGTACTTTTTTGTTTTAAGGAATCTTTTCTTAAGGGAAAATTTCTTTAAGCAAATACTTCGAAGTTCATTCCACCAATTTCTTTGGTAATTGTTTGAAAAATTGTTTGTGACGGCGATTATTTAAGGAATTGTAACGGTAACTTTTTGATTTTTTCCGGATTTCTTTACGTTTTTTCCTATAATTATTTTAACAGTTCCTGCGAAAGCACCTGCATGAAATTCTCTGGGCATGCCTCTTGGAGCTAATACAGAAAATTCTTCAAAATTTTCTTCGGGAATTTTTTTGAAAGTTTTTTTTTACTTTTACAGGAGGTTCATAAAAGTTAACTCCAAGGGTTTCTTTGTTTTTTTTTATATATAATTTTAAACATATTTCTGAAAGACTTCACTGCATTTTTTTTGGAGATTTCTCTCGGAATGCCTTCAAGACTTTTACCTAAAATTTCTTCAAGACTTCCTGATGGAGCAACTCCGCGAGTTTATTCAAAAGTTCTTCCGTGAAATTCTGCGATGTTTCTTACAAGAGGTTCTCTATTATATTTTTCAGGAGTTCCTCCCAAAGTTTTTTTTTAATATAAAATTAGAAATTTCTTCAAAAAACATTCATGAGCTCCTGCGATTTTTTTTCTTAACAATTTAATATTTTCAAGGCGTTTTCTGCTTAAGAAATTCTATTGAAATTGTCCATAGATTTCTGAAGTTCCCTTTTATTTATTGCACACATTTCAATTCAATGGAATTACTCCAAAAACTTTTCTCCAATAACCGATGATGGGTGAGTTCTGTATGCAAATTACAGTGAGAAAATTAGTTTTGAAATTCCTCCCACATTTTTGTTCTTTGACATTTTTTTTTATTTTCAGAGTAATTTGCTGGAAATTTTTTGGAACATTCCCTCAGAAACACTTTTGGAAATTATTCAGTAATTTCTTTGGTAATTTTAATAAATTATTGACATAAGACATTTCTTTTGCATTTTTTTTTCGTAATTGTAATTGGCAATTACTTGGTTACTACTTTGGATTTTTTTCGGTAATTCCTTTTGTTCTAATAATTCCTTTGGAATTTGTTTGGGACGGGTAATATTTAAAAAATTCTTACCTTAACTTTTTGATATTTGGCCGGGGTTCTGCTAAACCGAACTATGCGCCAAAAACTTTATTCTGAGATAATTAAGCTTAAAGTTCAACCACTCACAAGTAAACAACAGCTAAGATTATTTGAAACTTTTCCACGCACATGTAACTTACAAGCCTTTATTAATCATCAGAGACGAAGAATACATGTAAATTATTTGAAATCATTGATATAAATACATTTAATTTTTCAGTACTTCGCACTCAGTTCACTCTGGCTGAGCTAAAACATTGGAATATGGTTTATAGTTCACTTTGGCTGACTGTGTTTCTTTGTTTCATAGAAAACCATTCGGATTGTGAAAAAAAACTCGATTTTTCATCGTCCATGAAGTTGAAATCGATATCACTCACAATTCTTTACATGAATTAGAGAGGACGCGTATATTATGGAGGTCTCAAAATAGTTTGAAATATGAACGGTGGAAGCCCTCTCAGCTCAGCCCTTCCCACCTATGTTTTTTTTATAGGCGGTGCATGTGCTGTGCATGCACAGAGCAAGAGTGATTATGTAATATGATGTCTTTGCATGTCTTGAGGTCCTGAGATGTGAAAATGGAGCAATTTGTGTACTTCAAATTTATACTGGTCGAAGAAAATCTTGAACATGATCTGCCAAAGTGAACTAAGACAAAAAAAAAATTCGAAAATAATAAAGAGATTCGAACTTGGGTCCTTTAAGTGATAACCAAGCACGTTACCTCTAGGTCATTTTACTTAGCTGAAGGTCAGTCGTTAAGTCTGAATCAAGTTCTAAATATTCTTCTCTAGCATGGTTTTCGTGAAAACGCCATTTTTCAATCAGCCAAAGCGAACCAAGTGTTTGATTTTTTTCATGCTTTATTATTCTTATTAGCCTTGTTGGTCAATGACGGCTTCTGTGTTAAATTATCAGTATGAGGTGTGTCGACATAACACAGGTATTTAAAACCAGTTAATTTTTGTATTGTTGAGAATTAATAGATTCTAAAATGCAGTGGATTTGGTTCGGTCTGGCTGAATGGGATTTGGAAAAATGGCGATCAGCACCATTGAAACATAATTGTATCCTCCAACATCCGTATTTCTAATAACGTGTTCAATTCTCCCACAGATTGTTACTATGAGTCGGTTGGAAGTTAGAAATTTGACGGCGATGAGCATAACTTGAAATGTTCTTCATCTGGACCAACACTAAAACATTTCGTTGATTCTATGGAATGGTTTACAGTTCACTCTGGTTGGATGCAATTTTATTTTTTGTATGTTCTGCCAAACTGAAATTTTGAATTTACTCCACGAAGAGCTGTCAGAATTACTGCATTTTTACATGGAAGAAGGATCATCAATTTCTTCATCCAATGGTAAAGAAAACTCAATTTTTCAAAAAATGGTCTTTGGTTCGGTTTAGCAGAACCCCGACCATTTTTCCGAATTTTTCTTGGAAATTCCTTTACGATTTTTTTTCAAAAATACCTTCAACGGTTCTTACGAGAGTATCTGCTTGAACTTCTCTGAGAACTTCTTTTGGAATTTGTACATTTTTAATTCTTTCAGAATTTTCTCTGGGAGTTTCTTAAGAATTTTTATTTCTGAAACCTTTTTAAGCAGGTCATTTAAGATTTTCTCTTAAAGTTTCTTTTGGATTTTTTTTCTGGAATATTTAAAAATAATTAAAAATGACTACTGGATTTTTTGGAAGTTTCTACAGGAATCAGGGATGCCAGATGATTTTTTGAAAAATCTGTATAGCACTTTTCAAAAATCTGTATCCCATACAAAATTTGGGAGAAATATCTGTATCTCATACAAAAAAATAGTCCCTCTTGCATAAAAATCTGTATTTCGTATAAAACGAAATCTGTACGGATGCTTAAAAATCTGTATATATGGCATCCCTGACAGGAATACCTTCAAGAGAATCACCGGACGTTCCTTGAAGACTTCCTAGAGAAGTCTCTCCAAGTGTCTTTCCGGAAACTCCCTCGAGAGTACCTTCAAGAACTCCTGTGATATATCCTTTCAGAGGTCCTCAAGCAAATCTTTCAGGAGTTTTTCGCCCTAAATTCATTTAAGAATTCCTTTGTGGATTCCTACTATAATTTATTCATAAGCTTTTCCTAGAATTCCTCAAGAGTTTTGTATATCTCCTAGGATTCCTTCATAAAATCTACAGTTTGCGTCATTCCTCCAGACACAGTTTCTCCTTGAATTCGTAAGGAAATGCCGATATTTGTTTTTCTCATGAACTCCTGGAGGAAATTGAAAAACACTTTCCGAAAAAACTGCTTTCCACTGGGAATTTTCATTAAAATCGGAATAACTCCCGGAAGAAATCTCAGAACAGCTTAATGCTCATGGAAAAATTCTTGGAGAAGTGAAGAACTAGCTCCAAATTAAAAGCAAAAAAAACGAGAGGGTTTTCTGGAAGATTTCATGAAGAATTAAAAAAAAAACACGGAGAAATTATTACTATTATTATTACTTTATTATAAAGATTTTCAGCCCTAGGCTGGTTCATCTCTTAGACACGGAGAAATCACCATAAAACAATTCAGACAAATGCCAAACGATTCTACGGATAAACTTTCGATTAAAAAATTTGGACAAATTGGCGGAATAATTTTGGAAGAGTTTTCAGAAAACTTCCAGAAGAACTCCTGTAGGATTTTTTAAGTTGTTACTGGAGCAATTTTTCAAGAAAGTTACGCAAAAAAGTTGGAAAACAAGGAGTCATTATCTACATGAAATTCATTCGTGGAATGAATCTTCTGTGATGTTGCTTGAGATCCTAGCAAATCGTTTCAATGAGTTGCCGCAGAAGCCTTCGAAAGCATTCTTGTAATAATTTTTCGGAAAACTTCCTTCGAAGGAGCTTACAGAAGAATTCCCAGAGGAACTTTCGACGAATTTCTAGAAAAACTTCCGTAAAATTTCTCAAAATAAATCCGTTAAAATGCCAAAGTAACTTGAGGAAGATTTATGGGCGAATTTTCTAGAAAAATCCACAGAAAAACTTCTTGTAAAGCAATCCATGAAAAAAAAACTGGGCAATCCCCGGAGGAACATTTTTTCTGAATTCTTGGATATTGAAAATTGATAGCGACACTTTTCAGGGAACGTTCCACCTTAACTTCAGAACGCATCTCAGGAACATCTCTTCGATATATTTCAGGAAAAATCTGAGGTGATCATCTCGAATGAATTCCACGTGGGACACTTGGAGGGGATACAAAATTAATAACCCAGTAAAATTACCGAGTGAACTTCTGAAAAAGTTTTGAGAATGAAAAATATGAAAGAATTATCGGAGAAACTTTTGCAGAAAACCCTAGTTTTCGCACGAACTTCTGGTAGAATGCGCAGAGAAATACCTGGAAGAAAATATTGTGGAAATTCCAGAAGAATTCTTGGAGGAACTTGTGGAACAATCCTCTGAAGAATTTCCAAAATGATTCTCGCAGAAAATTAAAAAAAAAATCGGAGTTACTTCTGCAAGACATCACGGTGCAGTTCATGGGGAAAATTAATTACTGGAGGATTTTTTGGAAGATTCACAGAGAGTGTTGAAAAACTGGATGAAACTCCATAAGGATTTTAAAGCCGAAAGATTTCCCGAAGAAACATTTGGAAGAATTCTAGGAGCAACTACTGCAAAAGATTTCGAGAAAAAAAAACTTCAGGATAAGCTCTCGTATCAACTTCTGGGCAGATATTACGGAAATAAAATTCTGAAATTGAATTCTAAAAAGTGGAACTTTTGGAAACATTTCTGAAAAATCTTCTATTTCAGAAGAAAGGACAACTGCAAGCATTTCCAAACTCCTGGAAGAACTCCCAGTGAAAATTCTGGAGAAATTCAAAGGGGAGCTCATAGACGAGTTTCGTACGAAAATTCTGAAATTCTCAACGGCCAGTAAGAATCCATGGATGATTACAGATTTTGTTTTTAAAACTGCTAGGTTAACTTCTAGTACAACCCCTGTCGAAAGCGCTGCAGGAAAATTTCCTTTCTTCTGGATGTTTTCCATACTATTATTTTTTGGTCTAATTTGTCGAATTGAAAGCTTTTTTCTTCAATATCGGATACAGTATAACACTCTTTGAACCTTCATACCTTCTTTTACTGAACATGGGTGCAAGTTAAAAAAAATGATTTGTTTTTCTGTGAGAAAAATTACAGAAGAAGTCGTAGATAAATTTCAGATGAACTTCTGAAAAATCTTCCAGAAAAACTCCTGCAAGAACTAATTTCGGATTTTTCTGATTTTTTGTATCATTTTTTGGAAGAGATTACGAAAGAACTGCTGGAAGAATTTCCGGTGGAACTGCTGGATAAGTTCCCGCATTAGTTACTGAAAGAAGCCACGGAAAAAAACCTGGAAGAATCCATCATGGAAATTTTGGAAGAATTCTTGGTTAAGCTTGAAGAACGATTTCCGAAAAAAAACTTCCTTCCAAAATAATTCTCGCTGCAAAATTCTGAAAAAAAAATCGAAGTCATTTCTAGCGAAAATACCGAAGCAGTTCACGAAAGAATTCCTGAAGATACCCGGAGGAGGTTCAAAAATGAAGGAATCGCCACATGAGTTTTCAAGAAAAATACCGAAAGTTTTCCATGAAAATTTTCCAGAAGATTTTTCTCAAGAATTCCCAGAGGAGTTCCCGGAAAAATTTCGTAAAACCTTCCGGTAAAGTCCTGAAGGATTTTCTTGAAATATCATCTGAGCCATTTTTCATGAAAAATTTGCAAATAGTTTTGGAAAACAAGGAACGGAAACTGAACTGACACTAAACTGAACTGAAACTGAAACTGAACTACACGGAATTCTTTAAGAAAATTGTGAAAGATTACCCAAAGGAACTACAAACCAGGAAAAACTCTTTCGTTATCTTCAAGAAGAGATCCCAGAAGATCTTGCGAACGAGTTTCTTGTTGCTATAATTTCCCGAAAAAAATTCCTGGAGAAGCTTTCCAAATAATTTCTGGGAAACCTTATTCCAATATTTTAAAGGTTATTTTTTCAAAATTTCCGAAGAAATTGCTGTGAAATTGAAGAAACTTTGGGGAGATTTCCAGGAAAAACTTGCAGAAAAATCCAAAGAAAAACATCCTGGAAGAAACTTCTGGAAAAACCCCATGAGAAGGGAAATTAAGCCACTGCGTCCGATAAGCTGAACTTTTGAGGCATTGTGGATTTTGATATATACAAATATACGGGACTTCACATCTGACTTTTTAAAAAGAAATCTTTTTCTTCACTCATGAACACTAAGTCCCGAATTTTATTAATCATTCACTTTTCACTTGCTACATAGTTCTTTCCTACGGCTGAAGGCCACACTTTTCTATCAAACTTCACTTAGAACTTGCTACATAAGTCTTCCCTACGGCTGAAGACCACACTTTTCTATCAGACTTCTCTTAGAACTTCTAACTGCTCGCACTCAAGGTTTCCTACTTACTGACTGGCCTCGACACGCGTCGCTCGGGGCTTCGATGTTGCCAACGGTCGGTCCTCATGGTGGATTGCTGACTGCGTTGTCAGCAACTGTATGCTCGTCGTCCAAAGTTCGTTGTCGCCAAGTGTTGGTGTTCATGGCGGTTTGCCAAGTGCCTGGTCAGCATCTAGTCCACGATGGTAGAGACCGTAGATCGTGGGTAGAGCTTAGGGATGTCCATAACTATATCTCTTATATCAAATAATTTATTGTAAGAGATATTTTTTGCATTTAGTTTGTTCTTTCAATGCATCCAGGAGTTTTCATGCATTTATTTAGGAACATTGATCTTCTTAAGAAGTATTGAAGTGAGCTTTCATAGAAATACTTGACTTTATAGAATAAACTACCGAAGGAATCTCGGGAAGATCTTATCAAAACATTCCCAGAGAAATCCTAGGCGATAATCTTGAATGAATCTAGCAGAATATCCGGAAAATTTCCTGATATATATCTGCATAAATATCGAAGAAACTTCTGCAGAGGCTTTTAAAAATTCTCCAAGAAGAATTTCTGAACTTCCAAAAGAACTCTCAGAGCAACTACTGGAACATATTGCGGAGAAACGGTAGTAAGAGTTTCCTGCGGGACAACTGGATTTTTTCTCGCATTAACATTTGGAAGAAATTTCTGGAAGAACATCTTTGACACTAAAAAAAAAATGGTGGAACCTGAAGAACGATTTTCGGAACAACTACCAAAAGAATTCTCGAAATTCAAAAGAAAAAATAATCGGAGTAATCACTAAAGTTTCTTATTCGATGCTCCACTTTAAAATCTCTTTGAAACTTTAATTCTTATTTTTTCACATGCATTTTTTTAATATTTCTGCTAAATCTTTTCATTCATTGTTCAAGGTATTCTTCTATTTCAAAGATTTCGGCCATACATCCAGAAGCTTTTACGAATATCATTTGGGGACAATGTTTTTTTTTCAAGAGCTTGGAAAGAATGGATATCGATAAACTTCAGAAAGAATCTGAACAAATTCTTAGGAAGATTTACTCGAAGCATTCCTGGAGGATCGGAGGAACTTTCGCAGGAAATCCTGAATAAATTTCCAAAGAAACTTTCCAAGGAACTCACAAATTTCCTGAAGAAAACTGCTAGAGATTATGGAGAAAATGCTTGATTTTTTTTAGATGGAACTATTGGATTAGATCTGCACAAAATTCTGGAAAAATTCAAGGAGAAATTTCTGAAAATATCATCTTAAAATTCGAATTTACGAAAGTATTCTCTTGGGAGCTTTATGAAGAATTCCCAGAACGGCTTCCTCAAGAAACAACAGATGATTTTTTGGAAGATTTTTCAGAAAAAAAAATCGAAAAAATTCTTAAAGGCTTTTTCTGAATTATAACCAGAACAACTTTTCAAGAAAATTTGGTTCAAAGTTCTAGGAAATAAGAAATCGTTTTTTTTTTTGCGATCTTCCAAAAGAGATCCCAGAAGATCTCGCGCACGAAACTTCACAGATGATTTAAAAAGTATTCTAAAAATAATTCCCCGGTAGTTTTCCTGTGGAATTCCAGTATATAAATCTCCAGACCAATTTTCGTAAAAACTTTTTTAGGAATCTCCAAACAAACTTTTAACGATTTTCTAAAGGTTGTTTTTTTTTGGAAAATTCTTGAAAAAACTTTCGTGAACATTCCCAGATAAATTTATGGGAGATTTTCAGGCGGATCTTCCAGAATAATCCCCATAAAACTTTCTCAAAGCACTCTTCGGAAAAGAATTCCAGATGAAACTTTTGAAACGACTTTCGTAGGATTTTATGGAAATTTCTAGTTGTAACTTAAAACAGAATCCCTAAAGAGCTGCTGATATAATACACGGTGGAACATTCGGTAGTATTGTTGAAACATCTTTCAAATAGATTACGGATAAAATTCTGAACTTCTAGACAACTCTTAAAGGAAGAACTCCTTGAGATATTCAAAGTAAAATTTGTAAGAGGAGGAATGTTTTCCGAAATTTCTGGATGAATTTTCAACGAAACATGTGTAAAATTCCCAGTGGTATTCCATAAGGATTTCAAAATGGATTTTTTTTTATTAAACTTTCATCATAACTCCTAGTAGAACACGCTTAAGTACTCATGGAAAATTTTCTCTCTTCTGGAGATTATCCACACTTATTTATTTATTATTATTAGCTTTTTTTAAACCTAAAAAAAACATCATACTCTTTGAACCACTGGTTTTCTCCGGAATACCTGGATTTTCCGTTTCCATGAGCATTTTCAAAAACCCAGAATAATCCTGAAATTCCAGATGGGGAACCTGAAGAAATGTAGTGTGGATCTCATAGCGAAACTCCCAATAAAAATTCTGAAAAAAAAAGTTTCGGAAGGTTTGCCGGAGATATTTCAAAAAATTATTAGTAATCTTCCTTTCCACGAGTTTCCGTTGAAGGTTTTAAAAGTATTCTTGGAATATTTTTCCAGAAAATGCCCTGAAAAAAAATCCACGGGAGATTTTTTTTTTAATTTCCAAAGGAAATTTGGACGGTTGTTTTGTTTCATTTGTTCCATTCGTTGTATTCGTCCATTTTAGATTTCTACCTTATTCAATCAATCCTTTGTGTTTTGCTTCCATCATCAAAAATGTGGTTCAGGATTTGTATGATGAAAGTCTTTAACAGAAAGTTAGTTGCAAATTAATGTTGTTATCACAATTTTTACCATCTTTCAAAAATGTTGGACCACTATGACACCACGATCACTATGGTTGAGCGCGATGAGTCTGAAACCAACTTTTTTCCTCTATTCGCCGAAAAAAAACAATCACTCCAGTCAGCATCGTCGGCAAACTTCGGCACTTGATGCGTTCGAATTGGCACGTCTGTTGAATGATTATTTGAAAACTTTTGATGGGAGTTCGGCTGGGGGCTCTGTTACTGAGTGAGATAGGGGGATTGCCATGAGACAATCAGATTTTTATACTACCGCCAACGGAATGAAATTATTCTTCAAAGGGATCATAAAGCACTTTCCGAGACGGCAATCGTTTGGCGGTAACAGTAACCGATGTTAAAATCAAATGAAGAGAAGAATTTTTGCACTTATCTTTTTCAGAAATGATACCGTGTGGTTGGTTGGTACTCCCGGGAAAACCATTAATCTTATCATTATCATCAGTCGCAGGCAGGTACCCACCAAGACAACTGGGTCGGAGTGGGAATGTAATTGAGTTGGTTGGCGCGAGTGCCACATTTCGAATCGTGAGATATGGGAATCTCTCTAGGAGGTCTTACCTGAAACGATAGAAATGAGAAAGTGCTGCGTTAGATGCTGGGAATGAATGAGTGGCTTTTAAATCAAGACGGTTGATCTATATTAGCAAGGGAGAGGTTAAATTTCAGGCGTTGCTACTTGCAGTAAAATCGTGGGAAGTATATGACTGAGGCAGACTTTCATTTGAAAAGTTGATCTTTCAGTTCGACTGAAATTGCGATTTGAACTACTAGGGTGTTTGTTTCTTCAATTTCGATTCGCACACTACTTGATTCGGAATATTACTTGCCGAGAGTTTGTTGTTCGACACAAAGGCCTAATTTCGACTAGATTTCGATTTCCATTCTACAAAACGAAAAAAAATACTATGCTTTTCCTCAAACAAGCTATAATAAACTGTGGCACCAGTTTCATAGACTTAAGGAGAAACTTCAGAGAATACCAATATGGCTGCCACAATGGCCGACTTGGACCCCTACTCACGTTTTCAAGAGCACCAATCTTGAAAATTCGTAAACAAATGCGCTCGATTTGGAAAAGCTGCCTCTTTTTGCAAGTGAGCAAAGCCAGGATAAACAAGTGCGGCTTGGTTCGATGCTTCGTTCGTCAGATTTGTGCCTCTAAAGTTTGTATGAAAAACTGCAATGGGATTTGTTGATGTTTCACCTTAAAGCCACCTAACTTCATTATTTATTTTATCCCATTTCTCGTCCTAACAAACACACATTCTACGAGTTTCTGGTACCTATGGCCGAGCAAATCCCTGCCTTCTTTCATCGACCATCAGTTCCAACACCCACATCATTTCACCTCGCGAGCCGGGTAAGGGAGTTGGTCCTGAGACCTGTCGGCACAGCAAGAGCAAGGATAATTAATGCTCTTGAGTAGACTTTGCATCCCACATGGTCGTTTGCAGAAAAAGGGCAGAACCTTTCCTCAGCCGCCAGCAGCAGGAGCAGCCCTAGTACTGCGAGGCCAGAGGAGTCCGCTTTTTATTAGCAGTGAATTTCCTCCCGACCGGGATCTGCTCTGGTTCTATGGAAAGGTTGAAGCGCAATAAGAAGTTTCCGTCCTATGCAGTCTCCCATCCACTACTGGGTGTTTGGCCTTTGCTCATGGATAACTCGACCAGAAGTGTGTAACAAATGATGGGCATAGTATTATCCCTACAGACTTGGAATACTTCAGAATGCTAGATTCATCCAGATTCAATTGCTTTATCTCTCTATCTTTCTATCTTTCTATCTTTCTATCCTTCTATCTTTTTTATCTTTCTATCTTTCTAGTTTTCTATCTTTCTATCTTTCTATCTTTCTATCTTTCTATCTTTCTATCTTTCTATCTTTCTATCTTTCTATCTTTCTATCTTTCTATCTTTCTATCTTTCTATCTTTCTATCTTTCTATCTTTCTATCTTTCTATCTTTCTATCTTTCTATCTTTCTATCTTTCTATCTTTCTATCTTTCTATCTTTCTATCTTTCTATCTTTCTATCTTTCTATCTTTCTATCTTTCTATCTTTCTATCTTTCTATCTTTCTATCTTTCTATCTTTCTATCTTTCTATCTTTCTATCTTTCTATCTTTCTATCTTTCTATCTTTCTATCTTTCTATCTTTCTATCTTTCTATCTTTCTATCTTTCTATCTTTCTATCTTTCTATCTTTCTATCTTTCTATCTTTCTATCTTTCTATCTTTCTATCTTTCTATCTTTCTATCTTTCTATCTTTCTATCTTTCTATCTTTCTATCTTTCTATCTTTCTATCTTTCTATCTTTCTATCTTTCTATCTTTCTATCTTTCTATCTTTCTATCTTTCTATCTTTCTATCTTTCTATCTTTCTATCTTTCTATCTTTCTATCTTTCTATCTTTCTATCTTTCTATCTTTCTATCTTTCTATCTTTCTATCTTTCTATCTTTCTATCTTTCTATCTTTCTATCTTTCTATCTTTCTATCTTTCTATCTTTCTATCTTTCTATCTTTCTATCTTTCTATCTTTCTATCTTTCTATCTTTCTATCTTTCTATCTTTCTATCTTTCTATCTTTCTATCTTTCTATCTTTCTATCTTTCTATCTTTCTATCTTTCTATCTTTCTATCTTTCTATCTTTCTATCTTTCTATCTTTCTATCTTTCTATCTTTCTATCTTTCTATCTTTCTATCTTTCTATCTTTCTATCTTTCTATCTTTCTATCTTTCTATCTTTCTATCTTTCTATCTTTCTATCTTTCTATCTTTCTATCTTTCTATCTTTCTATCTTTCTATCTTTCTATCTTTCTATCTTTCTATCTTTCTATCTTTCTATCTTTCTATCTTTCTATCTTTCTATCTTTCTATCTTTCTATCTTTCTATCTTTCTATCTTTCTATCTTTCTATCTTTCTATCTTTCTATCTTTCTATCTTTCTATCTTTCTATCTTTCTATCTTTCTATCTTTCTATCTTTCTATCTTTCTATCTTTCTATCTTTCTATCTTTCTATCTTTCTATCTTTCTATCTTTCTATCTTTCTATCTTTCTATCTTTCTATCTTTCTATCTTTCTATCTTTCTATCTTTCTATCTTTCTATCTTTCTATCTTTCTATCTTTCTATCTTTCTATCTTTCTATCTTTCTATCTTTCTATCTTTCTATCTTTCTATCTTTCTATCTTTCTATCTTTCTATCTTTCTATCTTTCTATCTTTCTATCTTTCTATCTTTCTATCTTTCTATCTTTCTATCTTTCTATCTTTCTATCTTTCTATCTTTCTATCTTTCTATCTTTCTATCTTTCTATCTTTCTATCTTTCTATCTTTCTATCTTTCTATCTTTCTATCTTTCTATCTTTCTATCTTTCTATCTTTCTATCTTTCTATCTTTCTATCTTTCTATCTTTCTATCTTTCTATCTTTCTATCTTTCTATCTTTCTATCTTTCTATCTTTCTATCTTTCTATCTTTCTATCTTTCTATCTTTCTATCTTTCTATCTTTCCATCTTTCTATCTTTCTATCTTTCTATCTTTCTATCTTTCTATCTTTCTATCTTTCTATCTTTCTATCTTTCTATCTTTCTATCTTTCTATCTTTCTATCTTTCTATCTTTCTATCTTTCTATCTTTCTATCTTTCTATCTTTCTATCTTTCTATCTTTCTATCTTTCTATCTTTCTATCTTTCTATCTTTCTATCTTTCTATCTTTCTATCTTTCTATCTTTCTATCTTTCTATCTTTCTATCTTTCTATCTTTCTATCTTTCTATCTTTCTATCTTTCTATCTTTCTATCTTTCTATCTTTCTATCTTTCTATCTTTCTATCTTTCTATCTTTCTATCTTTCTATCTTTTTATCTTTCTATCTTTCTATCTTTCTATCTTTCTATCTTTCTATCTTTCTATCTTTCTATCTTTCTATCTTTCTATCTTTCTATCTTTCTATCTTTCTATCTTTCTATCTTTCTATCTTTCTATCTTTCTATCTTTCTATCTTTCTATCTTTCTATCTTTCTATCTTTCTATCTTTCTATCTTTCTATCTTTCTATCTTTCTATCTTTCTATCTTTCGTCCTTATGAACCTGCACAGGCGCGGTTTTAAATGTGGCCTGCCGTGAACAATCATTTGCATCATCACTCCCTCCTCCTTACAACACAGACCAGCAATCTAACACGTACGAGAGTATGCACCAACACCTGCATGCTGAAGATGACTGTGACTCCAAGACAGATATCTAAATGGTTAATTATGTAAGTGTAGTTCATCTGAAGAATACTCTTATCATTTCCCCCCATTCAGGTGATATGATTTGCTCGGACGCTTGCCACGAACTACTTATTGTTCCGGGGTGCGTTACTCAGTAGAACCAGAGCACAGGAGGGAGAAAGAACTGAAAGCAGCCCATTACGAACGGCTTGTACAAGATGAGATCGTATAATCTGGCACGCCAGTCATCTACTCCACGCGAATGAGCTTGCAAGACTTTTAGAGCACCAATAAATAAGTAGCTCTCTCCACCACCGTCGTCGTCGTCGTCGTCGTCTACCGAGCGAGTGAGCTTCTGACTGGGTCACTACACTGAATGGAGACGGTTCATAATTCCGGAGCTCGTAAATTGGGATATAAGGGTGTGGAGCTGCGGCTGGCCTGGCCGGCCGACAGGTCCAAGCCAGTCAGTCGAAAGTCAAGTGGGTGAAAGTTGACTGCACGGTTTCAATTTATGGTCATTTCGGAACGGAACGTGCCCGGATTGTGGTCGCAGAAGCCCAGCACATTACCACAGACTGTGATACTGGTGGAGTGAGATACGAGCGAAAATTATTACTCCTGGGCAATGAGAGATGAACTTTGCTAACTGCTGTGACTGGATGCAGTACCGCCAGCTAGAGCTGGAATTATTGACGAGGCAGAAGGTATGCAATGAGTCGGAAAATAAGTGCCGGTAATGAAAACGTGATAATCTTCTCTCTGCGGGAAGTTATTGTGATCATTGAGTAGTAATGGTTTCTTCGAAGAAATGTCTGTATAGGGGATATAAAACAGTACGGCTTGGTGAACGCTGTATCGATTTGGTAAAAAATTGTTTATTGAATTCATTCCTCGAAATTCTTGGGCTACATAAAAAATAGTTAAAAAGCTCAAAAAATGACTTTTATATAGCTCCAAAGCACTCAAGTTGACCGTAAGCAATCCGGTGAAATGGCAGTCGTAAGAAGCTTCGTTGTCGCAATACTCTGGTCCCAATGTTGATGAAAGTCTAAGCTCATATCCAGTACTTTGAAGATTTTTATGTACTTATCCCTACAGTAGTTGCAACAGATTTTTTTTTTTTGTAAAAATCCTCCAGAGATATCTCCACGAGATCAAAAAATCCCCAGAAATTTATTGAGTAATTTCTTTAGGTATTCTGCAAATATCTGTTCCTGCAATCAGGGTTCCTGATTTCCACTTTTCATCTTCTTCCCCATTCGAAGACAGTCAGCAGCGAACGGTTGTCGCTTGAGTTCGTGTGTGTGCTTGTCAGCGACGACAGCAAACTCCGGCGAACGGTGGGAAGCCACACTTGAAAATTATTCATTCGTCCACATTCGCATCGCAAGCGAATGCGATTCGTGAGTGATGCGATTGATATTGTGCATACGAATTATTGATGTTTTCGAATTATTGTCTTTGCTAATCTAGCATTTCAGCGACAATACAGTAAAAATGTATGCATTACATGCAGAAATTCTCTTCTACTTATGATAATAGCCGCTTCTATCGCTCACCAGTATTCTTCACCATTCGCCATTCATTCATTCGCTTGCGATCCAAACTGCGACGAATGGCAACGAATATTCATGTCAAGCAGATGGCTCATCGCTTCCCACTGGTGATGGGGTTGCGTGTTTGATCACGACGATCTGTTTGCTGCATCTTTCTCGATTCGCTTCAGCAAAGAGGAGTGAATATGAATGGAGTGAGGCGAATATACCGATCCTTGCCTGCAATTTCTGTAGACATTTTTGGAATGATATCTACAGAATTTCATCTATGAATATCTTCAGGAACCACTTAGAGAACTCTTCAGAAATTGATCAAGCATTTTTTCATTGGAATTAAGCAGGTATCTTGGGAAGTTTCTACAGGTATTCTCTCGGACATAAATACCGAAATTCACCCAAAGCTAACTCAATAGTTTTTTTTTTTTTAATTTTTATTTATTTTTTTTTTTTTTTGACTAAGAATATCTAGGATATCTAGAACTGTTTGTGGGTATCTCCAAAGGTGATGAAGCTTCCAATGGATTCCCAAATACCTACTGTATGGGCAATTTTTTATGCATTTTTTGAAAAAAATATGAAAAAAAAATCTGATTCAGCTCTTGCCGGAACCACTGATGGAATCCCAGAAGATATTTCTGACGTAATCGCGGAAGAAATTTCTAAAGAAAATACTATAGAACTCTTGGAATTATTTGCGAAGGAACCTCTGAATGTTTTTCTTTAGTTATATATATTTCTGAAAAAAAAAACTACGTGGAAAAACTTTTGAAAAGTCTGGAGAAATTCCAAAAATTCTGAAAAAGTCTCTGAGAAAATTTTTGAACGAATCCGAACAGAAATTTTGAAAAAAATCTCTGACGAAATTTCAGAAACAAGAAGCACTTTTGAATAAATCTCTGGAGAAATGCCTGATTTCTTGGGCAATTCTTGAACGAATCCTAGGAGTAATTACCGTATAAATTTATACTTAAACTTCACAAGAAACTGTTGGAATAAATAATAAATAAATCAATAAAAAATAAATAAATAAATAAATAAATAAATAAATAAATAAATAATGGTATAAATAATAATATTTTTTTATGAATTTCATAAGAAATTCTTCAACTTAGTGTTCTTAGATCATTCCAATAGTTATTAATTTAAGGGCTTTCTTTGTCTGCCTATGCATGAATTTGTACATTGTGTGTAGTACAATCATACACTATGCCCAGGGAGTCCAGAAAATTTTCCCGACCGGAACGAGAATCAAACCCGCCCTCTCCGGATTGGTGATCCATAGCCTTAACCAATACCCTGTTAGATGAGAATTTCTAAATCATATCTCAAATCGAACACTTTTTGCTGTCATAGCTCGATGTGATTTTGATGAGTTATTCAAAAATCTAATGAATATCGCACGAATAGCTCGAAGTGATATGATATCAGTTTTTGCTCTTGTCGAAATAGCTGAAAATTTCTACAGAAGAGCAAGTTTAGCTCTTCTGCACGAAATGGAACACATACACCCTGTTTGGGAGTGAGCCCACCTGTTCTGGCTACATCATTGGATTAGATTAGAATCTCACCACAATATTTCTCCTCTCCTATAGAGAAAGGAAACAATGACGTCATTCGCAGGAACGTCACCCAATGTAAAACATTAGACTCTAGATAGCTTCAGTAGGCTCTAGCTCTTAAGAAAGGACGGTTGGAGAAGAGCCGAAACGGACTATTATAAGGATTTAAATGTGGATTGTATCGTTGCGTGTTAGCTGTAAATAACTGTTTGTAGATCCTGTAAATATATGTGACTTTGATAATAGTAATAAATGTGTAATATAAGAGACAATAAACGTGTTAAGTGTCGGACTAAATGTTGTGTTATATCGTGTGATACAAGAAGATACGAATTGCCAAATGTTTGGATAAACTACAACCCCTGGATCCTCAACCCCATTCGCTGCAGTGTGCCTATCAACCCCAGGCGATGTTGGTAAGGGTCCGGTAACCCAACATAATGGTTTCTACATTACATCAATTCGTGTGCACCTTTTATAGGTGCACACAGTACGGACGAACAAATAAAATATAATCATTCAATTGCCGCGCGCACGGCAGTGCGCTGGATGATGATTCTACGGCGCCCACCGCGTCGTCGGGCTGACGATGGATTTAAACAATGTGCAGCGTGGTTGAATAGAACAATTCACGTCACACGCTGTTTGGATGTACCTTATCAGTGGACAATATTTAACGCGCTCTCGGCGCGAGATCAAACATCCCGGCGCCTCAAAACGAAATTGTTTCGTTTTCAAATTTTCTGATCTGATGCTGCTTGCCTTGCCGTAGGTACGTTGGATGGAATAGTGGACAATTTACTGCCGTCGTCGGTGCTGCTGCCACTGCAGGTAGGATGCCGATGATTTGTATGGATTTGCCTTGGTGGTTCGGTTCATTGATGGGTTCTATTGGGTTGTTCTACTGGGATGTTGACTTTCGGGAGATTCTCGTTTGACGGACGACAAACATGATCTGACTGCGCCGAGTGGGAGATCAGAATTCCCTAGCGCCAACGGACTGCCGGTGATCGAGTCGGAGATGAAGCCCACGCTTCGGAAGATCCACGCCGCCGGTGGAAGGAAATGCCGTTTGACTCGATCGGTAGGAGGATGGTGAGCCGTCGAACTGATGCCATCAGCTCGAATGGGTCACCATCCTCCTACCGATCGAGTCAACATCTGTTGATTTTGGGGGAGGATCCAGTTACCTTCGATAAACAGCTCCGTAGCGAGCAGTGGAAATTCTTCCAGCCCCCAACATCGAGTAATTGATTGGGTCCCGACACACAGCCGATTTGGTTGGCTTGGGTTGCAGTGCACGTCTTCAACTATAGGGCCTTTCCCTTGGTGTTTTCGCGTATACCCAATTAATTTAACACACGCGACGTTGATTTAGACACGGCACTTTATTCTACGTACATCTCGCGGACATGCAAATTGGGTTTTATTAAACTTAGCTCACTATTTAATTTCAGCTTAAACACTAGAACAACACATTACAAATTAAAACACGAACGGGATTTTAAACGGCCGTGGCTCCGCTGCCAATGGTGATAGGTTGCCGGTTGGATGTGGATATATATTTGCCCCCGAGAGGCACACGCCTGCTCGGGAGTGATCTTCACTTACAATTCTAGCTTACATCAAGTCGCTGTCGCCTTTTATAGGCGACACAGTACGGAGATGAAGTGCCGTGTCTAAATCAACGTCGCGTGTGTTAAATTAATTGGGTATACGCGAAAACACCAAGGGAAAGACCCTATAGTTGAAGACGTGCACTGCAACCCAAGCCAACCAAATCGGCTGTGTGTCGGGACCCAATCAATTACACTAAGGTCTTTTTTTACACGGGTAGTTTTTCTGCTTTAACTCGGTCAATTTTGAGCCAATTCACATGAAAATTTGTACACAGGTAGACACGGTTAGTACTACTTGCGTACGGAAAATCAGATAGGTAGGTTCAAAATTGACCGAGTTAAAGCAGAAAAACTACCCGTGTAAAAAAAAACCTTAGTGTACTCGATGTTGGGGGCTGGAAGAATTTCCACTGCTCGCTACGGAGCTGTTTATCGAAGGTAACTGGATCCTCCCCCAAACACACCCATAGAGATAACTCAATGTTAGCGAAATGCCATGTGCCCCTTTCTGAGCTGTGGAAAGGAAGAACCGCATGCTCTTATTCCCATGTTATTTACAACAGCGAGCCACAGTTGAGTGGTAAGCATCGCTGCCTGTAAATCCTAAGGTCGTAGGTTCGATGCTGGATGTTGACATTTTTTATTTTATTTTTCCTAGAAAAAAGTGGCAATGCTTGTCTGCTATTGTTTTGCTCTTGTAATATCTTAACGAGCTATTATTGAGTAGTTCACCATGTTAGATTTTGCTATTATTTCTGTTCTTTTACCTCTTATATCAATCAAACCAATATCAGTTTTTGCTTTTCAGTAATTCAATCAATCATAACTGAATATGCTACCCGAGCAGAAGGGCATACCTTACAAATACCATGCGAAGATCAAC
The DNA here is from genome assembly GCF_035046485.1 of Aedes albopictus. Taxonomy (NCBI): domain Eukaryota; kingdom Metazoa; phylum Arthropoda; class Insecta; order Diptera; family Culicidae; genus Aedes; species Aedes albopictus. Next base: position 86,775,329 of record NC_085138.1, on the reverse strand, counting down.
ATGTGCTCTAATACCTAAAATTGTTATTGCGGCGTTATTGTACGAAATGTTATGAGAACATCACAATAACAGTTGGAGATATTTGAGCAGAGTTTGGTATTGATGTAGTATTTGCTAGTTTAGCAGTGAAAATAACCGAAGAACAAGATTTGCTATTACATCATGAAGTCATCGAACATATGAAACATTTAATAACAAGAAATGTTATGAGTTTGTTATTCAATAGCTTTGGAATAACAAATACAGCAATTGAAATTTTAGGTATGTATTTATTATTGAAATAACAAGACTTGTTATTTTCTAGGTGTTATTTATACAAAATTTTGGTATTCGTTTTTGTTATTTTGCCTCTTATTACCACCTAATGAAGGGCATATCAAGGTATGGTAGTATTTAAGATAAATACCTTGATATGTTATTCACTTGTTATTTTCTTCTGCTCGGGTATTCATCAGATTTTTCCACCTACTCGGGTAAGCTAGCTGGAAACCCTGAAAGTATTTCTGGGGAAATCATCGTATGTATTTCTAAGGGGCCATCCATTAAGTACGTCACAGTCCAAGGGGGGAGGGGGTTTGTGAAAGTGTGACAAGCAATGTATTAAGTATAGGAAAAACCCGTACGAAGGGAGAAGGGGGGTTAAAAATTCTCAATTTTAGCGTGACATACCTAATGGATGCCCCCTAATATTGTTCCTGTTGAAAAAGCTCTGAGAAACGCCTATATTAGCTTCTACAAATACCCCTCAAAACACTCTTGAAATATTACTGAAAAATTTCTGACGAAATTCAAAGAAAATATTTTTGAATAATTCCCTTTAGGAATTCGTATAGAAATTCATAAAGTTATGCTTAAAAGAAATGTTGGAAAAAAATATGGGGAAATACATATAAAAATGCCTACATATAAGAAGGCCTCACTGAAAGCAATTATGCAAGAATTTCAGAAGGAATTTCTGCAATAAAATATGAACACATTCTTGCAGCAATTTTCACTAGAATCCGTGGAGCAAATTTTTTGCAAATCTGTTGTTAAAATTAGATGAAGGAATCAGGCAAAAATTTTCCGGAGACTTGTTTTTAAGAAATCCCACAAATAATTTCAAAAGTAATCCAATTCAGAGGAACCCATCCCATGTAACACAGAAAACATCTTTGAAAATTGATTTTGAAAAAGATGTTATAGTACAGTACTATAATCGTATCTGAACACATCTTATGTTGAAATCATGTTTCATCTATGTTTGACAAAAACAAGTTTCTATAATATATTATCAACATTTTCTCAAGTTAGAATGACGTAAATTTAACGTTCATTATACAAGATTTTTGAATCATCGTCTGCTTCAATTAAATATGTTTTTTGAAACATTAGCAGCACATAGTTAAAACCTTTGGTTCCAAATATGTTACCAATACGTTATTTTTAAGTATAAAATACGTTAATGTACAAGTTAATAAGTTCACAGTATCTTCTTGAACGTCACTGTCTTGAATATTATATGAAATATTTTTTACATATAGAATACACGAAAATTAAGCAATAATAGCATCCAACACTTTTTTTTTGCCTTGCCATTTGCTTAACAGGTAAACACAGGTAGGTATAGAAGTACTCTTCACAATGGTTGGCGGCTGTGGAAACCACTTTAGGCGTGAATGGATCCGTAGAAGGAACCAACCATTTTTAACTTCACTTCAATGGCAGCCCTACTATCACATCACTTTCGATACTTACATGGTGGCTTAATTGCACTGAAAAGCCCAGTTTCAACACAATAATTGCCCCCGCGAAATATTTGAAATCAATTCGTTGTAATTGGCACCGTAAACTGCACACTGAGTTTGTTATTGTTATACCCATGTTCAAAATAGGTATCAAAAAACAAAAATGCCATCCGTGCATGCGCTATTGACAAATGGATGTTTAAAATACGTTGCAACGATGTGTTTTCAATGTATTTCTAAGGTATTCGAGAAACTTGTTATTCAGATGTCCAAAAGATTTAAATGTACATCTAATATTTTGTATTTTCTATATCAGGCCAGATGGATTACAGTGCCTGCTAAAAAGTTTCACATTATAACACTTCAGCCGTTGATTTATCTTATTTTTTTCTCCCAATAATTAATAATCTGGTTTTATCTGGGATATTCAAAACATTGATTGAAATAATATTTTTTCGTTATCGATTATGATTCAAAATTCTTATTCTAAAAACACATCAATACAACATATATGAAAATAGAATCCCAAACCTTCCCGACGGTACTGTGTAAAGAAGTCATGTTTGAAAATGTGTTCTAAATTCTCAAAAAAAACCAGATGAATGACAAAAACCTTGCTACTTGTTTCCAATCCTATGGCAAGCACATGAATTCATGAAAAGTGAATATGTTTACTTGAGCATAAATTTTTAATGGCACATAAAATTGGGTCATAGTAACCAAACATCGAGATGGTAAATTACAAGTGAAATGTGAGGCTTAAAAATTATTTTGAGCCATGACAAAATAGCACCAAAATAGGTGTCATATTTATTTACATAGTCTGTGTTTGATATGATTTCTCTGTAAGCAAAAGGAAGTATTAACGATGTTTGCAGAAAACATGTTCAATACATACTAAATTTTATGTTTATAGAATGTATTGAAAAACATCTTTAGTAACATCAAAGATGTTTTATAAGCCGCCATTTTTTGCGCTTTTTCGGTGATATAAGTGTACGAAAATACATTTTCTATATTTGGAACAAAACATTGGCGTATGTATGAAACATGTAACATGTACATTATTATAACAAGTTGTGCTGCTTGGGATGGAATTCTTACCAAATGAGTTCTTAAAGAAAATTTCTAGGAAATTTGTTTAGGAAGATTTAAAGAAAGCGCTGGAAAAGTTTCTGAGAAAATCTCTGCAAGGGGCCGTGCACAAATTACGTCACGCTTCTAGGGGGGAGGGGGGGTCTTGCAGAACGTGACAACCCATATAAAAACTTTTGAGGTCTCATACAAAAAGTGTGACATACCCGAGTAGAGGAAAAGAGCTCAATAATAGCATATTTTGATATGGAGATCAAAAAGTGATATGGGTTTGGTTGACATAAGAGATAAAAGATCTAAAAATAAATTAAAAAAATTACTCCTGGAACATCATTATCAAATCATATTTAGATATTGTAAGATCTAACCAATAACAGCAAGTTATTCGTATGATCTTGAAATATCAAATTTTGATATTGTTCAGATGTTCCAGGAACATTTTCCAGATATTATTTTCAGATCTTTTATCTCTTATATCAATCAAACCAATATCATGTTTTGATCGTCAGTATTTTACCTCTACCCGGGTAGGGGGGAGGGGGTTAAAAAGGTCGATTTTTGCGTGACATAATTTGTGTATCACCCCTAAGTATAACTGAAGAAACCGCTGAAGGAGTTTCTGTAAGAAGCCTGAGACCAAATTCCTGAAGAAACTTGTGAAGGAATCCATGAACTTTTAGGTAGTTTTTCGAGTTTCAGTCTTTTGGGAGGTCAAAAACAACCAGATGTTTTCTTTTTCCAACGTTTCAATTCTTACTCAGGAATCAAATAAAACTGTTGCTTTTTAGTCTAGTGGTTATTTTTCAAAACTTTCAACCGTCATTTGTTGCATTTTTTTAAATTGTCCTTTTTTTCTGTTCCGAAAAACCTTCAAATTCTAAAATATAAGGTACGCGTGCCTATAAGGGCGTATATAGCCGAGGCGGTAAACGCACGGGTATTCAGCATGACCATGCTGAGGGTGACGGGTTCGATTCCCGGTCGGTCCAGGATCTTTTCGTAAAGGAAATTTCCTTGACTTCCTTGGGCATAGAGTATCTTCGTGCCTGCCACACGATATACACATGCAAAATGGTCATTGGCAGAGGAAGCTCTCAGTTAATAACTGTGGAAGTGCTCATAGAACACTAAGCTGAGAAGCAGGCTTTGTCCCAGTGAGGACGTTACGCCAAGAAGAGGAGAGAGAGGAGAGAGGAAGGTACGCGTGCCATCAGTAATCTCATGCTCAGTAATCAGCGTGCTCACTTTTAACAAAAATTAAAACAATATGAAACAGAACAAACAACGCTTCAATCCTTTGTTTTTTGTAGGATGAAAATGGGAGCCACATGCTTAATAAGACCAAGCCCACTCATGGGCTCAATCAAGCGTTTTAACGTTAAGTAGAGCCCCGAACAAAGAAGCGAACCGCACCGGTCGCTGCTAAGTAGGGCTCGAAAGCGAAAAGTTTACGTACGGTTCGTAGCAGGGCTTAGAATATAGAGACACGCAAAGTACGGTCTCTATCCGTAGGCTCGTGCGCTCTCTCGCGTTTAGCTCTCTGGGTAGCGTAAAGAGGAGACGAAAGAACATGAGTATGGATTTGTTGCCCGGTATATAGTTTCTAGAGAATGATTTTCTTGTTTTGTATAGGTAGGAATTTATTTTAGTTTGCATCAAATATTTAAAATTTTTATTTTTACTTGCATTGAAATTTTCAACCAAACAATATCATAGATCGTTACACGAATAACACAACAAATTGTCTGACATACAATTGTGATAGAGTGACACTACAAACGCAGAAAAATAATAGGTTTAAATTGACAAGCTTTGCTTAAGTATGTTATGAATAAAGTTTTCCCTTCTTCGCCAATTTTAGGATCATGCATAACGAAAATGTATTGATTTTCTTATAAAAATAGTTACGATTGTTCATAATCACACCTTTAGTTTTTGATTCGACCGATTGTTTCGAGACTATTATTTATTTATTTATTTATTTATTTATTTATTTGTATTAATTCATGTAATGTAGGGACAAAACCCTTTTCTTATGTGTTACACTGTGGTGAAATATAGCTCGTATCTATTAAATCTTACATATCTAATTCGTGTTCCTGACTTTGACGATTTGACTCTTTTACTGCATGCTTTCAATCTCAATGAGTAGACCCTTTCTAAAACCGGAAATTGAAGATGCTGACTTGAGCAATGGAGACAGAAGGTTCCAATTGTGAATGCCTCTCACAAACAACGATTGGCCGTAATAATGAGATGAATGCTGAGGTATAATAAGGCTCAAAGTTCTTCTATTCTGCATAAACTGAAGTTTACGGTAGATATAGCGAGGTGATTTAGTTTTAATAATTTTATATATATTTACGCAAGTTCTAAAATTGTAAAACGTTGTGAATGGGCACCCTAACAATTTATTTTGTAAATGTGAAACGTGCTCAAACCTGTTGAGACTAAACACATATCTGACGCAAGAATTCAGAGCAACTCGCAGTTTATTTAATGCAAAAGCGGAAGCGTTGCTATATATAAAATCACCATAAATGAAGTGAGGAAATATTATTATTTGAAGAAATGTATAGTGATTCAGTGAGTTTTGCTATTTTAACACGTACATGTTTGAGCCGGGGTTGCTACGCAGCAAGTAAAGCTTGGTTTCGCACATTTAGAAAAATGTCCAAATAAATAACTCCCGAAGTTCGTTCCGACAAGTTCCAAAATTATCGTATCCGTCGCAGATTCCGGTGAGAAGATGTGCGTATTTTCTAACCCGGAAAGATACCCCAAGCAACACGACTTGTTGCTAATCCAGTAACAGCAACCTTAGTGCAATTTATTCACTGTCCGTATTACGGACGAGAGAACACAATTGCTTCTTCTGTGAAACCCAAAAAGCGCAGATTCTGAATTCTTATGCAACATAAACGAGGAGGAATGATAAAAAAGTTGGGAAAAGATTTTGTCCAGACTCGAACCATGGACACCAGGAGTATTATCTACCCACCTTACATACTACACCAAACGCTCTGTGAGAGAATCGATTCTCAACACACCATAAAAGCTACTGAAGTTACTTGTTACTTTATTGCACCTTCTTTGTCACAAGTTAGAGAACTGTCAAAATGAAAAAACGCTCAAGTTTTCTGTAACGCATATGGAACCTAATCTGAACAAACAAACCAGAGTTAGATGTTTCAGGCATGTTACATAACACATTTAATGTAAGCTGACTGTATTATCACTTGCGAGCAATATGTAAGCTCCGCCTCCACAGATCGATGTCAAACACGTGGTAATTTGTGATTTCTATGAAACAAATCCGCAACTTTACGGATTTCGGAGTTTAAATGCAACTCAACTGACACGATGGAAGTTTCGTGTGCTTCTAGTGCAACTCATTTAGACCAAAGCATAGAAAGCCACAATCTGCATGATGTTGCAGGTGCTGCTTGGGACCATTTGACGGTAATAAGTGACCACAAGGTTTTCTTTCTTCACTTTCCGGGCTGAGTTCCCCCGCTTTGAAAGAGCTGTGCCTCGCCTTTCGTTTTGTCGTGAATATTCCGAAAAAGGCAAAGGTGTTTTGGTTTGATTGCTGTTTTTGAAAATGGTGGTCGTCAGTGGGTGGTTTATTAAATCTATCTATATATATAAAAATGAGTTTGAAGTTCCTTTGAGGCAACAAAACTCAAGAACGGGTGGACCGATCAGCATGAGTCTTGCATGGTTCGATTCGTATTCCTGGTGGCTGTGTTTATATGTACGAAATGTTACGAAAATCCACTAGAAAAGTAAAAAATATGATAAGGTACTGATTTTTTCATGAGCTGGGAAGGAAATCAACGTGATCGAAATGAAACCAATCTAGAGTGCGGTGCTAATTTGAGCTCAACAATTGTCAAACCTCCACAAGACGGCAAGATAAAGTTTGCCGGGACAGCTAGTATTAATTTAAAAATATAAATTAAATAAACGAGACATTAGGAAGAAAGTGTGCGAAATGGGTAACTTCACCCTTGTAGAAACAATAAGGCAAAGCAGAAAAAAAAATCTGCGAAGACCCCATGCGAATAACACCGATCATACAGAATAGGAGGTGCGACATTAGATCTATAAAAACATCCCAACAATTGGGGAGATCTTTCCAGTATTACACATTTATTCACAGCTCTTTTATCCACATTTTCATATATTTAAAACAAATTCATCAACATGTTATCTGGATCGTTTGGTACAATATGTCCACGCATCCTTACTTCCCTGTAAATTCGAGAAGTACCTTGCCGAAAGAAAATATTCTGTTCTCCAAGTACTTCGAAGAATCATCTTTGCGCGTAAATACAACGCGGTAGACCTGGCCGCTTTGATGCATGTGTCATATCTATGATATGCTGCAAGCATCAATATTGACAAGAAAAGTAACACGATTGCTTTCCAGGGTGATTCCAGGGTGATTCCGTACTGGCTGCGTATGTATAAGATTAGATAAGAGTAGTTACGATTTTTCAAAGATGCTTTGACTGTACCTAACTCAATTCAGATATCATAGAAACACTTCAGTAATTTTTTTTTTTTGTAAAAACAAACTTTAATCATACCGATAATAATCTAAAAAAAATGTAGTCGAGCTGCCAAGTTTCATCAATTAAAATAGGCGGTGTGCAGGACTGCCATATTGTAGGTTCCTCGTTATAGAAAAAGCAAGGTGTTGGATGTTAAAATACATCAGACGAATTTCGCGGCAACCCTTCTATGGGGCTGGCAGCACCCTCTCAGAATCGAACGAAACTTTGTGGGCATAAACAATAGGTCTTTCTAAGCAACTTTGCATATTTTGTTTTTCGGCCATGTTGGCACGAAACACGATGAAAAATATTCACTCAATGTGGACATGAAACAAGTTTTTGTTAGAAAAACTTTTTTCCCTTAAATATGCCACAGCAACATTGTTTGGAGAAAATGTAGGTAATTGAAATACCTTTCTCCAGAAAAAAAATCATCGATTTAAAAACATATGGTTTTTTATAATATCGATTTCAATTTTTAAAACCTTTTTTTTTCAGTGTAGAAATTAATTTTGTATTTTTTAGATATTTTTCTAAAAAACTTCATAAAATTTCACGATAGTCCGCCATACAACACTTTTTTGTAGGTCTTGTCATTTTTGAGTTACATCGATTTGAAAAAAAATCTATGAAAAAACATTAGGCCCTCTTCAAATGTTACTCTTGAAAAATTTCGAAAAACAAAATATGCAAAGTTGCTTAGAAAGACCTATTGTTTATGCCCACAAAGTTTCGTTCGATTCTGAGAGGGTGCTGCCAACCGTTGATCGAGTTGGCGAGAAATTCGTCCAACTGTTGTATGAAGTGTCAAAAAGGAGAGTGGGCTCATTATGACTTTGACAAATACGCAGTCTACTGCCGTGAATCGCAAGTCAGTCCCATATGTAAAAAGTAGGCATTGAGAAAATGGCCTCTGAAGATTTCAAATTCGATTTCCATGCGAAACTCTAAAAAATCGCCATGAATTGAAAACTTTTGCGATCATCATGAAACTTTCACATATTGTTTCAAACGTGAATACGTAACAGTGAAAAATATAAAACTGGCTAAAATAGTGTTAGGTTTTGTTCCGGAGGGCGCACAAGTTCGTAATGGGACTGACTTGCGATTACATTTCATTATGGGACAATCTGACTTGGTGTTGTTTTTCAATTTTACTGAACAAACTATATATTTTTTTGTACGCAGCTGAAAGATCATCCGAAGAAAGCTCAAAAACGGTCATTAACTCATTTTTGCCCAAAATGCAGATGGGACTGACTTGCGATTCACGGCAGTCTACTTCAAGCGCATAGAATCTGCTTCCAACAAAATATTCATATACCAGCATCCAAAGGATCGCAATATATATTAAGATTTCCGATTGATGCTTTGTAACTAAAAGGTTGTGACTGAGTATAGAATAAGCTGAAGTTAAAATACACGTTAATGAAAAAAGGTTGCGCAAACTTATCGCAGACTGTTAGAAGACAGCTTCTACTATGACCAGGATTCAAAAATCTTGACCTACGCGAAGTTGTAAAGGAGACAACTACGTTATAAATGTGTTGGAAATGCAAGGGATGTAATTATTCAATAAACCTAATTATTAAAAGGATGTTCAAAATCTCAAATTCAGATAAATTTCTTGCGAGAAAGGCAACATGGATATCGAAGAGATGGATATAGACGAACCAGCCAAGGGCTGAAAGTCTCTCTAATGAAGACAAATCAATCAATCAAGAGATGGATATTATTTTAGATAAAAATTCAACCTACAAGTCAAACAGTAAGCAACAAACACATAATTTAAAAAAATATTGCTTGAATTCCGAGATTAAATACAATCATACATTATTGAGAAAATAATATCTTTAAACGCACCAAAACTGGTACAAATCTCCAAGGGAATTATTTATTTGAGTTCAATTTTTACTAACTGTTTTCAGTCTTATCCAAAACCCCTTTTTTTAAAATATGAGCACAGATTATTATACTGAATAAGATTTGCAATAACACCATAGAAATACACAAAATATTGCGATGATTTCAGAAGTGCAAAAAACCGATGGTACGGATAGAATAGAGACCACCGGTGCGCAAAGGCGACCGATTATTATTTTACTCACATGGAAACGAACGACCGGTGCGAAAATGGGTGGATAACGAAATTAAAAATCGTTAACTACGTACTGTTGCGTGTGTAGTATGAAGCCCACGAGTGGGCTTGGTCTAAGGGAAGCAATACTCTAGAGTTTGAAGGTTCCTCAGAACCGTAAAATAAACGACCAAATTAAAAAAAAAACAACAAAAAATGACGGTTAAAAGTTTAAAAAAACAACCACTGGACGAAAAAGCAACAATTTCATTCGGTTCCCTTAAGAATAATCCAATTAGGATCGAAATGTTGGAAGAAAAAAAAAACATTTAGTTGTTTTTGACGCCCAAAAAGACTGAAAAGCAAAAACCAACCAGAAACTAATTAAAACAGTCGTCGTCAATATAGTGGAATCCATAGAGCAATTTATAAAAAAAATAAACATTGAAGATATATCTCATAAAGTATTTGCGGAGGGGCAATTTAGAAAGGAATCCATGAAATTTCTTAAGGAATCTTTAGAAAAATTTCTGAAGGAGACCGTGGAATATTCTCTATTTCCTGAAAATTTCTCGTACAAGTTTCTGAAATAATCTATAGAGGATCTTATGAGGAAACCCATATACGAGCGGAATTCTTGGAGAAATCTCAAGAGGACTGTCTTGAGAGAAAATTCTGAAAGAAATTAGAAAGGATTTTCTCACGCAATCCATGGGAGATGTTTTGGAAGAACTTTTAAAAGCAATCCTTATAAGACTTTCTGAAAAAAAAATCATGAAGGAATTTCTAAACACATCTATGGTTCAATTTTGGCAGGACTCCAATGAAGGCCTTATAATGGAGTTGTAATATTATTTTCAGGAATAATCTCCAAAAAAATTTGAAGACATTTCTAAAGAAAACTATGTTTTTTTTTGAAGAAACCCTGGAAGTGTTCTTGAAGGAACTCTCAGAAAAATTTGAGGGCATTCCTGGCATTTTTTTAAATGCCCTGGAAGATTTCTGTGGAAATCGCCGGAGGAGTTTCTCAAGAACTATGGAGGAATTTCTGAAGCTATACATGGAAGTTTTTTTTTTAAATAAATCCTTCGAGAACTTCTGAAGGAGTCAGAAAGGAAATCAAAAGAAATTAATACAGAAACTTTCAAAAAAAAAAATTGAGAAATTTCAGGGGAATAGCTAGCGAAAAATCAAAAGTATATCATGAAACTGAAAAAAATACCAAAAAAAAAATCCCCAAAGGATTTGAAAGAAGAACTGATTGAGCTCTAGAGAAGAGTTTCAAAACGTATAAAACTTATTTCTTTCCATGTTACATCAATTTGTATCGAGCTGGTACGCCGTTAGCAACAGGATAACACGAGCCTAGACCAACGGTAACGTCCCCACCTATCAAGTTGGACTTGTGACTTAAAACTCGGCACGTGGAACGGCCAATCTCTCAACTTCACCGGGAGCACCCCCATACTCGCCGATCTACTGGAAGACCGCGGCTTCGACATCGTAGCACTGTGAGAATGGTTTGACGAGGAGTAAAAAGCGATTTTGAAAAAGAAAAATGCAGTGTGTGCATCAATGCTGCAGCATTGAACCCGACAGAACGAAGAACGTTGGAAATAGAAGCGTAAACTTGCCTCTTTCGAGAGAGAAAAAGCCGGTTTTATCAGAAAGTGATGCGAAAAAGATTCACTCTTCACCAAATAGGGTCTTATACCATTTGAATTTTGAATTTTTGTGTAGGGTTGGATACAGTACGTATCTCACAGCGTGCCAAAAATTTAGTTGTTAGGTATAAAATTGACTTAAATACACCCAACGGCCAAAATAGGTACACTTGTGCCCTATCCTTGCACAACACGCTTGTAATACCGGTGGTCCTCAACGGAAAAGGTACTTGAACCTTGTTCGAACAGGACTTCTAAGAGCTTGGATTTTTCGAATGATGAGTGGCGAACTGTCAAGTATGATCTTCGATGGCGTGCAGGAGAACGGTGGATGGCGGAGAAATATGAACTGTGAGATCACTGCACTCTACGGTGAATTCAGCATGTCGTGATCGTGATTAATACTAATTTCCAATTGAAAAAAAGGATATGTCTCATATTACGTCTACGTGGTTGGTAAATTCTCTATTTTGCAGCTTTATATGTTACACAAGCGTTTTCCTTGTTTTCTTCGTTTCCATTTATTTTCCTCAGTCGATATCAAACCACGGAACATCCACTCACAAAGGGTAAGGGAATTACACGTCCTGCTACGGAACATGCCATCCTTCCGCCAGAAATCCCTGATTGATACTCTCCATCGGAAATCACATCCGGTGGCTCATCCCCGGCTTTTTTACCCTCCGTCTGGGAAAACCATTTTTCCTCATTTGCCCAATGGGCTTTCAGCCGGAGGCGAGACACTCTCGTATAGTATGCCGACGACATCAGCTAGGACGACGACGACGACGACGGAACACAGTCGGAATGAATAATGGTGATGATGATGACTACGACGATGACGATGTCAACTGTGATTGTGAGCAACTTTTTTTTGTCATCCTTCCTGGCCAGTCTCCTTCGGCGTTCTTCCGTTTGTCCAAGACGTGACGTGACGGTGGTGGTGTAACAATCGCTTCCCAGCTGACACGCAAAAGGGCTGCAAATTGAGAAAACTTTTCGGGAGGCATATCAACCCAAGCCGAATTGATAGCCTCACTCACTACTATTCTCCTTCTGTGCGGGCATTTGCAATTCTGAGACGGATTACAACGAAGAGTGAAAATTGCTCTGGGAGTTGGTGATGGTTGGTCAGTCGTCGTCTTGTTTGCGTAGCCCCAGAACCGGGTGTTGATTAGGTGACTGTTCAGGTCAACGAGGTGATTTGTCACCGGGAAAAGTGATTTGTTTCATCCGGAAGGGGCTAAGGGTTCTGATTAGTTGGGACGTTGAGGCTCAGTTCGACATGCGTACAGTTGGTACATCATTCTGAGCCCAATGGGAATTCGAGTGATAAATTGGCAAGCTCGTAGGCATTACGGAACAAGGACAAGCTGTAACCAATAACCATTACTGCTGGTCCGCCTCCAGGCTCCTTTGGGAGGTGCAAAGATAATTTCGGCTTCTAGTGCGGCTGTGAGACCAACAAGAAACGATGATGGCAGCCGTAAATCTGATAAGCCGTGACAAAACAAATTCGGTAATTACCGCATCAAATCACTATTATGGCTTTCCTGTCGCGTCTTTGGTGATTCTTGCTGTATAGCTCTTTTTCGCCACCGAACAAAAAGTGCGAACCAACCAACATGTGGTACAGGCATTTGGGACTGCACCGCGGCGCCGAGAAGGACGATATCGTTATTATTTTCATCACGATTGCAGGCACTCATTAGGAGACATATGTATTGTTGGCCCAACAGCGATGGAGATTCCTCTCTGATGTCTGAGGAATATCCATCAAACCGAAAACTGTCCACATAGCACTCTGGCATACATAGGACCCAGCAACTGACTGGGAGAAAGCTCGATGACTCTCAAGCTCAACGGAAGAGCAGGAGACGTGGCGATGCCTACCATAGAAAATCTGCGCGAAAAAGAGAAATATTCGACTTTGCTATACGAAGGATTCTAATCCGGCAAGGAAGCTGGAATGCAGTCACCCCTGATGACAACTTGTTTGAGTCTTGAAAGCTACAATTACAGTTTCCTGGAAGCTGGAAGATTGGATTACTGCAAAAATTCACGTCGGTGCGTATGGTAAACTATGCAAGTGTAGAAGTTAACGTCGACGAACTCATGAACAAGAGCCATAAATAGGCGTTAATTAGATTTAAGGTGGATGATTCCTGGCTAGCTGCCATCCTCTCGAAGGGACTACCCGATCAATATGAGCCGATGATAATGAGGCTTGAAGCATCAAGAGCAGAATTGACGGCGAACGCTGTGAAGCCAAAAACATTGCAAGACGTGAAGCTCGAATGAGGTCCAGAAAGCAGCAATAATCAATGAGTTTTGTGCAGTAAAGGGAATATGCAGGAATTCAGCTCTTTGAAGTCGAAGGGCAGGATGGATTCAAGAACATGTTCCTAAACACTGTCGGAAGCCAGGTCACTTTGCTGCAATATGCCTAGAGAAGAAACCTACGATGAAGCCGAGCAAGTCAAAGGGGCTTTGCAATATTTTTACGATTGAAAACGTGAAGACAAACGAATGGTATTTTGACTCCAGCGCGACCTACCCCATGGCGAGTATGAAGGCAATTGCGAAAGGTTCCTTATCATTGCATGACAGTGAAGGTTGTGTATATGTCGGAAGCGTATTCAGGATACCGGATTTGGCTACCAGTTCGCTCTCTTTAAGTACGATTTGCAAACGTTGTCACAAGATGATTTTTTCGGCGGATAAATGTGTTGTTGAAGTTGGTTCAATTATTCTGAAACTTCTTTGGAAATTTCATCGTAAGTTTCTTCGGTGATTCCTTTGTAAACTACTTTGGTGTTTATCACTTGCTTTGGGAATTGCTTCGGAAATTTGTTCCGAATATCAACCAGTAAATCCTTTCAAATCTTTATGGAAAATTTAATAGGAAGCTTTTCCGCAAATCATCTGGAAATTCCATTGGCAATTAATTTGGATATTTATCAAACAAATATTTCAGGAATGGATTTCACATTTTTTTTGGTATATTCTTTGAGAGTTCTTTCGGATTTTTTTTTGAGAATTTCTTCGGCCATCTCTTTTGAAATTCCCAGACAATTCCTAATGGAATTCGGAATGTCTCAATTGGACTTAGTTTGAGAATTTACAAAGGAATTGCGATTTCCAGAAAAAAAATCGGAGAAATTTGAAAATAGAATTACCGAATCATTTCGCAAAAAAAATGCCAGAGGAATTCCTGCATGAATTATGAAACCTTTTCAAAGAAGGCTTTAAAGGCTTATTTTATGGAGTTTCTTAAGGAATTACCGAACTATTTATCAAAAATCATGCCAGAGAAATTATTTTAAAGATTTTTTGGAGAAACCATCAAAGGAATTTCTGAAAAAAAATTAGAGAGAATTTGGAAAGAAATTTCCGAAAGAATTTTCAAGAAAATTCTGAAATGCCCGAAAGAACTCGGTAAGTATAGTCGGAGTTTTCTTTTCGAAGAAATTCTCGAAGAAATTTCTAAAGTAGTTATAGAAGAGGTGTCCAAAAAAAATTGCCTGGAAAATTTCCAAAGGAAATGCTGACGAAGTTCCCGGAAAAACATTTAAAGCAAGTTGCATTGGAATTGCTAATGGTAATTCGAAAGAATTTGCTGCAGGAATTCCCAAACATGACCGATGCAAATATTTAATTTGTTATATGTCACCCCATTTTTTTAAATATACATTCAATTTCTCACATTATTTTTTCAATAGTTGAAAAATATGTTTTCAGTAGAGGCTATAATTTTCAATTTTTAAATAGTTTTTTTTTTATTTCTTATTTATTTCTGTATCCCCCCTTGTGTCCGATGAGATGTCTCGGGCATAAAAAACTAATATTTTCATGCTAGTGGAGGCTCGACTGTATCGTTTCATCTATCATTAAAAACGGCTATACAGTCTTGAAACTTGCAAACGTTAGTTTCCTTCTGAAGAAGGCACTAACCCCGTGTCAAAACGTTGAGCAAGTAATAAACACCGTTTGTTAATTTCAAGACCACGTAGCCGTTTCTAATGATAGTTTATAATATTGATATCGGCCAAATAGCTGCAGAAATATTAAAGAAATTATTTAAAGTGTTCTTATAAAAAATATAGGTATGATTCAAGAAAACATGCCGAAGAAGTTTTCAAAGGAATTGCCGAAGACATACCGAATAGCATTAAAAAGATAAAACAAATCAAAGAAAATTCTAAAAGAAATGCAGATGGAATTTAGTTGATGCACCTCCTCATTTAATTTGGCTGACATTTTGTCCAGTGACTTGGGGGTGAACTTGAGAAAGAACACTTTTGGAAATGTGGACAGATCTATTGTCCTTGTCTATTTGTAGAAGAATTTTTCCGGGGGTTTTCTCAAGTATTTCTCCAGAAATTTTCCTTGGAGTTTCTTCATCTGCTTTTCGTGGAATTTCAAGACATTCTTTTTGGAATCTTTCTGAAGGAATCAGAAGTTTCTCTTGTTTTATATTTCTTTATTATTGTGATTTTAGGTCTAGGCTGATTCATCTCCGCATTCAGAAGTTCTATCAAAGATTGTTTCGGAAAATCATTCAGCCAGTGTTTATTTTTTCAATAAATATTCTGGCGGTTCCTTCTAGAATTCGTGAAGAAATGACCAAATCCTCCAGAAATTCTTGCATTATTATTTTAAGTGATTCTATCAGGAATTCTTCCAGAGATTCCTGCAAATCATACAGGGATTCTTTCAGGAGCTCCAGTAGTATTCATCCTTATATTTTCCTAGAAATTCCTCCACCTTTCTTTCCAAGGATACCTTGGATACAATGATGATTTCCACAAATTAAAAAAATACTCAAGAGATTTTCCGAATTTGTCCTGTTTTTTTTTTGTAAAAATTATCTTTCATTCTAAAGTTATATTCTAAATTTTCTCAATAAATTCTCTTTGGAGTTTCACGAAGCATTTCCTGAGTAGATTCTACAGGTCCTTTACAAATTTCTTCAGGAATTCCTGGATGAAATTCTCTAGGATTCCTTCTAAAATTCATGCAGGGATTTCTTTAGAATTTCAGCAAGGGATGTCTTTAAAAGATTATTTTTATTCTTCAATCATTTAACCTAATTTACAGCTCTTTTGTCCAAGAGTTTCTTCAAGAATTTCTTGAGAAATTTCTCCAGAGCTTCCTCTTGATGGGACTCCCCGATCAATATGAGCAGAAATTCCTAGAGCGGGTTTTTTTTTTTATTTTTTCCTGCGATTCCATCAGAACCTTTTCTTTGAGTTTCTTCAAAGTTCTTCTAGAGATTTTTCAACACTTCTTCCTGAATTACACAAAATATTACTGAAGGATTTCTTGAATGCCGAAAATAATCCCTTAAAGATTTTTTGAATCTCTGGAAAAACTCTGGAAGATACCTGTGGCGATTGTTGGATGAAATCTCTGAAAGAATTTCAGGAGATTGTACAATTTTTTTTGATATGATTGAAAATCCTGCTGAAATTTCTGAACACCTGAAAGACTTGTTCAAGCAATCACTGATTAAAATTCTGTAGCAAAAGAAATTTTTGAAGTAATTTCTATATGAATAATTAGATTTAGAAGAACTGAAAAATCCTCTGCGTCTGCAGGTACTACCAGAATTATTTCTTGTAAAATTCCTAGAGAATTGTCAAGGAATAAAGCTCTATAAAAATCCTGAAGAATCACCGATTAAATGTATAAATGAATTCCTGAAGAAAGGTCTGAATAAATCCTGAAATGAATTTATGTAGCAATGCTTGTAGAAGGAATTACTTGAAGTAACTTTTGGAGAAATCCATGAAAGTAGTTCAATCTCTTGAGAGTTTTCATAATTAAATTCTGGAGAAATGCCGGTGAATAGTCCGAGGGGATTTTAAGCATTTATTTAAAAAATAAATTTCAAATTGTTAAAAGAAATTGTCTAAATATCTGGCAACATGTTTGAAGGAAGTCCTGGAGAAACTTCGTGAAGATTTTCAGGAAAATTTTTTTAATGAATCCTTGGAAGATGTTATGAATGGATTCCTGGAGTAATTTCTGAAGATATTCAAAGTGTAATTTTGGAAGGAATCCATAGAAGATTTACTATATTTAGCAGAAATTTCTGAACGAATCCTTGGAATAATTTCTAAAAATACTTTGGAGCAGTGGTGTTATCGTGGTTTGAGTAACCAGCTCTTGAGGTCAAACCAAAAAAAAATAATAACTCCCAATATGAGCGCCCTCGCAAATATAAGCAAAACAATGTATGTTTTTTAATTCTAAGCAAATGATTTGAACATGAAAGAAAATAGCTTCTTGGTGAAATTAGAAATTGTTTCCGCCCTACTACTGCATATAAAAAATCCCCTAGGTGATTTTTTTCGAGATTTTGGCGCCCTCTGGTCCCAGCACAAAAAATGCGGTCAGGGAGCGGTTTTTCGTATTTTCAGTAAAAGGCAGAGGGGTCCTAACTACAGTCAGGTTTTTTTTACGCGGGGGATACGTACCGCGTAAAAAAAAAACTCAGTTTAAAATTCAAAAAACCGCGTAAAAAAAGTCTCACCATTTCTCGACGAATCATGCAAAAATAAGACGATGATTTTTTTTTTGTATGGAGTTTTCATTTACGCGGCCACGTAAATGAAAACCGCGTAAAAAAAACTGACTGTATATGAAACTTGAGTAATGTGAAAGAATTAACTCCCTTGAGTACAAGTTTGGCGCCTTCATATGTGTAGGAAAAAAAAGATTTCTGATTGTTTTGCTCTCACATTCGTGTACGAAGATTCTCTTTTGTGATAAATATTAGAAATTTCCATATGCTCGCTCGGCCAAATATTGGAAAATCGCTTATATGATGTATTTGTTTTACGCTCTTACAAATTTCTGAAAAAAAAATCAGTTGGTGAATATTCCAGTTTCGTGTAAAAAAAAGTTTCATTTATGGTATTGGAATGTATTCTTTCGTCTCCTAAATATATCTGAATCGTCTGGTCATTTTCAAGTTTTTGCGCCCTCATATAACTAGAAATTGCTGTGATACTAAATATTTATCTTACGCTCATCCAAATATAAGGAAATCTCCTATGTGGGATTTCATGTTTGAGCACACGTGAATTTAAGAAAAACTGCCTACCCGGGTAGAGCTTAATGGCAAAAGAATGGCAAATTTTACCATTAAAACAGAATGTTCGAATGGCAAAATGTGTTATTTGTTTGTTTGAAATAAGAGTTAAAATAACAAAAATAATAACAAAATTTTGGTAGCGGAAAAACTTAAAAATAACTTATTTTGCCATTGTAATAACAAAGTAATGGTAAAGCATGCGGATTAAATTGAAGAACAAAATAAGTTATTATTGAGATATTGATAACAAAATAAGACTCAAATTAACTGTTATCGGTGAATAACAAAATATGACATTCTTGAGTTATTGATAACAGGATAAGAACAAATTTGGCTGTTTATGTGGCGATCAAAATAATGGTAGGTTTAGTTGTTCAAATTCTATTTTAAAATAATGGTAGATTCAGTTATTATTTCAAAGTAGCAGAAGAAAGGTAAAATGCGCTATTTCTATTAATTGTTTGAGTTCTAAATTAACATAAATTGATGTGCATCAAATAGAATCTATTGTGAATCAAACACACAGCTGAGAATCCGGATTTGTTTACTTTTGCGAGATACGTCGAATTGAAAAATTATGCTTGAAATATACAATATAATAGTTATTGGTATATTAAGAGTAAAATATGTTATGGTGCATAATGTTTATAAATAATTTCTCACAATATCAAAATAATGGCAAATTTAGCTAGGAATGTAAATTATGTTATTGTTTTGATATTTTATGCAATTCATTATAAAATATGCTAAATTGCAAATTTTACCATGATAGTAATTTTTGTTATTGATGTGTTATTTAGCATTATTCATGAATAACATATCAATGACAAGATTTGCTATGATTGTATATTTTGCTATTGATTTGCCATTTTAAGTTTTTCATAATAACAGAAGAATGGCAAAACGAGATATGATGGCAAAACCAGTTATTATTTTGTCCTTTGTTTGCCATTAGCCTCTACCCGGGTATCACCTCTTTCACTTTTTCGAAATGGAGCGCCCTGAAAAGAAAAACTTCCTTTCTGATATTTACATTATTTTTGAGCTCCCATTCCTAATTGTACAAGGAAGATAACAGTTTCTTCAGGAATTTCTTTGGTTTCTAATGGGTATCTTTAAAAATTCATCCGAAAATTGTCCTGGTATTTTTTCAAATAGCCCTCCAGCGATTCCTTCAGAAAAAATTCTAGAGAAATTTTAAGAAATTCTGCCATGAATGCCTTTTGACATTTCTTTGAGAAACTCTTCAAGATTTCATACACCATTAGAACATTATTAGTTTCTTTTAGAATTTTCCCCAAAGTTTTCCCCAAGAATTTCCCCAGAAATTAGGAATTCTTTAATAAACCTTTCCTGGATACTTTCCGATATTGCTCCTTGGTTTCTTTTCGAAAATCCTCCAGTAATCATTTTTGGAAAGTTTTTCACTGATATATTTTGAAAATTCTTTAGAACACCTTCCATGGATCGCTTCAGACTTTCATCCGGAATTCTCGTTGAACGATCGTTCAGAAATCTCTCCAAAAAATCCTCCTAAAAAGCTTACATAAGTTTCCCTGAAAAATCTTTCATAGGAATCCATACGAGGAAATCATCCACGGAATCGTTCAGAAATGCTTTGAACGAATCTCTGAGCAAATCAAAAATTTCTCCAAGTTTTTCAGAAAAAAAAATCTGCCACAGACTCCACAGAGAATCTCACAGATTCCTAAAGACATTTTTCCAAGAACTCTTTTCGAAATTTCCTTGAAGATTCCTTCAAAAATTCATAATCAGATTCCTCAGTAAATTTGTTCAATGATTCAATGATCCAAGGAAATCTTGTAGGGATTTCTTTTGAAGTGAATCCATGGATTCCTTTAGAAATTACTCCAGGACAACAGTCTTAAATCTACGAAAGTTTCTTACAGTAACTCCTTCGGCAATTTTTTTTTTCAGAATTTCAAATATTCCCTCTTGAGTTGCTGCAAAATTTCTATTAGGTTGATTTTTATGGGTTCCTTCTGAAACTCCATCAGGAATTGCTTTAGAATTTGTTCTAGGAATTCGTAAAATAATTCATAAAAAATCTCTTCATGAGTTTCTACAGGCAAGAAATGTTTTTGAAGATTTTTCTACCAGCGATTTTTTCAGAAAATTTCACATCTGTTTCTTCAGAAACTGGTTCAGATATTTTTTTTTGTAAGTGCACCAGAGATTTGTTCTGTAAGTGTTTTCCATTGAAAAATCCAACAAGAATGTGCCCAGAAATTTTCTTCAGTGATTCAGGCAAGGATTCCTCCAGAGCAGGAGTTCATAAGAGATTCCTTCAGAGTTTCCTTCAAGAACTTCACTGGAATTCATTTGGATCTTCCTCTAAAGATTCATTCAAAAGAACATCCTAAAATTTCTTCAGAAATTCTTTCAGTGTTTCTAACGGAAATTTCTGTTGAGATTCTTTATGAAACTCCTTTTAGGAGAAATTTTCATCTCCAGAGACTTCATCAGAACATAGGGATTACGTCGAGAATTACAGCAATAGATGTCTTCAAAGGTTCTCCTATGGAGTTTTTCAAATAATCTTCTGAAAATTTCTTTGCAAATTTTACAGGGATTGCTTCGGAAATTCTTCCAAAGGTTTCTTCAAGATTTCTTTGAGATATTTCTTCAGTGATTTCTGCAAAAAATCCTACAATGATTTCTTTAATTGATCTTGTGGTTCCATCAAAAATATCTCATGGGATCCCTCCGTTGAAATATTCCACCAGTCCACCAGAAAATGCACAAAAATGACTGAGAATCCTTTAATGAATTTTTGAAGGAATTTCTAAGAAATCCCTGGAGAATTGTCACAGGAAATCTGAAAAACTCCTGGAGACATAGAAATTCCTAGAGAAAATGTTTGTTTTTTTAGGAATTCCTGGACTGATGTTATTTGAGCAATTACCAGATGAATGCCTAGGCTAATACCTAGGAGAATATCTGAAGAAACACTCAGACACACCCTTAATTATCAGTAAAAAATCATGACAGAAGAACTTGCCGTTAATTCCAATAAAAAATAGTTGAGATACTTTTGAAGGGATTGCTGGAAAAGACATCTCTGAAGAAATAATCAAATTTAAAGAAATTTTTGAAGGTAATTCTGCAGAAACAAATTTTCTAAATCCTGGATAAATTCTTTAGAACACCATTCAAGAAAAAAATGGAAGAAATCTTTTGAATAATACCTGGAGGAACTGAATATCACTCTGCAGGTATTCATAGAAAAATATCTTGTGTTTTTTTTTTATTATTTTGAGTTTCTACAAAAAAAAATATATTAAGAAAATCTTAGGAATGCTTGGAGGAATACCTGAAGAAACGATTGGGGAAACCTTTGGAGGAAATTCCAGAAAATTCTGTTGAGAAATGTCTAGAGGAATTTCCAAATACGTTTACGAGAATATTCCTGAACAGAACATGGAGAAATAAAAAGCTATAATTTCTGAAAAAGTTTCTGGAAAAATTTCTGAGTTTCTAAAAAAAACCCTGGAGGAATTTCTGAAAAAATCTCTGAATCTTTGTGAAAAAAAAATCTTGTTACGTTTTTGAAAAAAAAGCTTCGAAAACATTCCTGGAAAACCCGTGTAGAAAATCCTAAATAAATTTCTGGAAAAAAAATAAATGAATTTTCGTAGAAATTTTAAAGAACAACGTTTACAAAAATTCCAACAATATTTTTGGATGATTTTTTTTTCAGAAATGGTGGAAGAATTAAAACCATGAACTTATGTAGCAATTCGTGAAAGAATTCCTTACAGAATCCCTTAAGAAATCCCAGCACAAGTTCTGGAAGAAATGTCTGAGGAAACTTCTGTACTAGGTTCTAGATGAACCTTTTGAAAAATTTCTTAAGAAACTCCTAAAGGAGGAATTCCTGGATTTATTTTAAGGAAAGGAATGCATTTTAAAAAGGTACTAAGAGGAATCTTCAAAAAAAAACTCTGGCAGTGTTGCTGGAGGTAATCCAGGAGATTTTTCCAGATATACATATTAATGAGAATTCTTGCAAAACTCATATAATAAGGAATATCAGTTAAAATGTCCTTTTTGCGATAATTACATAAAAAATCCGTTGATTAGTAATGCATGCAGGGGTTTTCCCGGTTATATCATCATCAGGATGTATCCTGTTCTGGATATCCGTCGTTCATCAATAAGAAAGAACATTATGATTCCAAAAGTTTTGATAGCCATCTTACATCCTTCTTACTTCTACACTGCGCTGCACGATCTTAAAACCCAGGGAATTCTTGAAATAAATTTTGTATAAATTTTTAAAAGATTATCTAAAGAAATTTAAGAATGTTAACGAATGTTGCGAGTTTGAAAATTGGATCTTCTGAGTATCAGCAACCAGTTCTAGCGGTATTGTTTTTTGTGACCGTCTATCTCGACAACGGTGCAGAGCACGAAAAGATTGCTTGACTTATTCTCGTTCTTCATCGCCCGCCAAACGAGAGTACCCTCATCAAAAAAAAGTGTATCTACATTCCATTTTGAATGTCATTCCCCACACCCCGCCATATTACTCTGCAATACTTTTCAAGTTTTCTTCTGCTAAATATCCTTCCATCCTGGAATACAGAGATGAAGCAACGTGCTGGGAAGTTCTAAGCCGTGCTCAGATCTTCTAAAGTCGGAATTCTATCGAAACATTTTTAACGGAATGTCATTTTAAAATAATGAATTTGAAGAACTATCCTACTATCGCATACACTTGTCTTGCTACTTCTTTTCCCGGGATGATTTGTCGCATGCTTTCGCGATTCGCTTTTTTCCATCCAGTGGCTAATGGAAAAGTACCTCCATCTCAGTGAATGGCATCGAAAAGTCAACTTTCAAATTCGCGTGTGCGCTTCCGGGAAAGCAATAATCGTGCTTTGCTTCTCAGACAGAACCGGAAGGTGGTGGGAGACCAATTGACGGTGGAAAAAAGAAGCACTTTGACTTGTCTCGTTTCGGGTGGAATCGGGAGTCAAAAGATCATCGTGAGGTTTAAATGGAACGTTCAATCGGAATATTTGAACCACCAGACCATCAGATACATACATCAGACATGTGTATGTAGACGTGCTCGCGCGCGCGGGGGTTGATGTGAAAAACGATTCGCTGGAAGTTGTGACACTCAGGCTTAGCTCTGCTCGGCGAAAGGACCCATGATGGCAATCAAGCTCGAATCACTGACATGAGGTGCTGATATGGAATTCAGCGAAAGAAGTGGATTTCTGTAAAGTGGGTTGACGTTAGAAGCTGACATGATTTATCTGATGTATTCAAATGGATTCCTAGTGATGGTTGGAGGAGAAAAAACATTCAACTGAATAGTCAATGAAATTCCACTCAATGTCTTGCTGAATGACTTACTTTGTGTAACTTTTAAGATGGATTGCTTTTTTCTTTGCCTAGCCAGTACGTTGTTCATTCAAAATTCTATATAATTTCAATAGGGAATCGCGCCACTTGGGCGGTGGCTTCTATATTCGTCTGTTTTCAACTATAACTCAGTCAAATTTAAACCAATTGACACAACTTTTGAAATGTGGTGAGATAGGTATAGTAACTACCCGTGTACAAAATTTCAAGTCAATTGGTTCAAAATTGTCTGAGTTATAGTGGAAAACAGACGAATATAGAAGCCACCGCTCAAGTAGCGCGATACCCTAGTTAATCATCAACCCACGATTTACGATTTTTATCTAATCAAGCCAATGTTCATCCTCTGGAAAAGACACTTCAACCGGAAAGTCATCTTCCATTTCATTAAGCTATAACTCACAAAACTTCCACACTCAATATTCAAACTGATCCATATTGGCCGCTGACACACTGAAACTAATACAACGATTCTCGTTTCATTCCCGTTTTCCTACGAGACGCTCGCTGGCAATGTCAGCAGCAGCAGCAATAGCTATAAGTAATAGACTTTAAATTATGATCATAAATCGAGTCTTTATGGGTCCCTTGACACTGACTCTCGACGAGCAGAAATTGTGCGCTTTGCATCGGTCGATGACGGTACTCTTCGCCGCCTTACAGCAGTGGTTTTCAACTATATACCGGCTGGCTTATTAGGATTTAATTATCACAAATATCGCTTACCAATAACAACACTTCACTTCTTTTCACTGTTAAATCAACAAGTACCGAATCAATACGAAAATCTGCTCGAATACCTCCAATTATTATTGTGATGTTCTCAAAACATTTCGTTAAATACCATAACAATGGAAATTTCCGGTATTAGACCAAAGGTTGCTCTTTACATGGAATTTGTAAGGTTCTACTCCGGGAAATTATGCAAATTTTTAATTAACTACATTATATGATTGTTGCTTTCTGCAGGAAAGGGAACAACATTGCTATAATTGACGATGGGAACAAGTTGAAAACCACTTTTCCTTAGAGGTACATAGCAGCAACGGAATGGAAAGGTATGGCACGAGAACGAACCAGAGTTCATCTTATAGTTAGACTGCTATTGTGCTGCACACTTTCTCTCTGTTTCGTTCGCCGCATGGCCCTGATATTAAAGCGTACCGCAAGACGGAGGAAAATTTAAAACTCACAATGGTTGTCTAACGAATAAATGTACACCTTGTTCGAGTAATTGATATGTTGATGAATTTTGGATGGTAAACTGAGACATACTGGGAAAACTTGTAATTAGAAGGCACGAAATGTTGGTAATTGACAAATTGAGAGATGAAATTTGTTTAACAAAAAACGCGTTCTGGTGGGATTCGAACCCACGACATCGTATTCGCTAGACCAGCTAAGCTACAGAACAGGTAATGCTTCAGCGGAATAGAAAGCCAAACTGACTCTGAAGCCACACCGTGAATACTCTATTTTAGCAAACCCATCTCTATTTCGGCATAGATACCAAATCTGGTAAAATGTCAGTAAAGGGCAATATGAATCATTGTACCCTTACTTGCGTCGTCGGCGCAGTTGGTCGCTAGAGCGTACGACCGTGCTGAGCTCTCGACGCATACTAATTAGACACCAACAAAAAAAACTGCTTGCTGGTTAGGTATGCGGAGTGCGAGTGTAAAGCTTGGCTTAATAAAGACTATTCGCTCTCACTTGTAGTTAGTGGGCACAAACTTGAGTGTGTTGTGGGTCGGCATCTAATCCAAAAGAGAGCTGGGATAGTGAAAGAGGATTGTTCACGGTGTGGCTTGGCTTCGGAGTCAGTTGGGCTTTCCGCAGAATCATAACCTGTTCTGTAGCTTAGCTGGTTAAAGCGCCGGTCTAGCGAATACGGAGTTGTGGTTTCGAATCCCACCCACTGCGTGTGCAGCTTTTTCTTTTTTCTCACTCACTCTCGTAAACAGACACGAGAAAAAGAAAGTTTAAAGAGCGGACACTTGCCCCCTCTTTTATCTCGCTCTTTCTTGTGTTTTTTAAAGAAAATGAGCGAGAAGACAAAAAAACTGCGCACGCTAGTGATCGCACCAGAATGCGTTTTTTTTCACAAATTTCATCTATCAATTTGTGAATTGGCAACATTTCATGTCTTCATAAAACAAGTTTTTCCAGTATGTTTCAGACATACCAGCAAATTTGCAAAAATACCATTGATTAACTGAGAATTTCATAAAATGAAGAGTGCCATAGCGTAATGCAAACAAATGCAAAATCCAGGATAAAAACTACAAACTTTTTGTCATTGACATCAAGAATTATCAAGTTATCAGGTTACTTTCTCCTCGATATTTTAGCTAACTTCAGTAAAAAGCAGTATAAAGCTAAGAAAGTGGGAAGAATTAGCCTAAGTTAAAATATTAGAATAACCAACCACAGAAATCCAATGTCGCGACTGTTCGTGTGACTAACATCTAGTTTGCCTCGCCCTTACAGCGTCAGTAGCGGTACTATAAATGTCAAATAAAATTTGATTACCAAAACAAAAGGTCCTCTACAAGATGGGCACTTAAACATAATCAATTATCACAACTAAAGTTATTAAAATAATTAAATGGGAAAACTGAGTACAGCGCCATTGGCGTTCTAGTGTATTTCTATTGTTAAAATTCACAAATAAAAATAAATTTAAAAAAATATATAAAGCTAATAGAACTTAGATTATATCACTACTCGCATCTTAGCCTTCATCCAGCCAACGTACATTTTCCACCTTCGGAAAAGCACAAAAATGCTCATAACTTTTTTGTTTTTCGATGGATTTTGATGAAATTTTCACAATTTCCCGAAAAACTCTTCTAGTTTTTGATGCCGGGGACATGGGTGCCTGGTCCACATGGTTCCGGAGTTATGCTGGATTGTCTTGGGGTACCAAAATTGGCCACATACTGTGCGCAAAGTATATCTCAAGATCCCGATGAGATAGAAGTATAGTGTCTTCGGCGAATTTGTTCAGCAGGTTAAGAACTAACTGGCAACGGCGTTCGTGATTCGGCCGCTAGGCGGCGCCAGTGTCAAAAATGTTCAAACCCTCATATCTCAGAAACCTGATAAGATAGAATGATGCTGTCTTCGGCAAAATTCTTCAGCTAGCTCAGAACTATTTGATAGTAAAGTCTTTGGTTTGGGATTTATCCGCTAGGTGGCGCCTTGTGTCTGAAAAATTCAAACACGTATATCTCGATACCCTAATGAGATACAAGCATGCCGTTTTCAGCAAAGTTGATCAGCAGGCTAAGAACTATCTGGCAGAGGCGTCTTTGGTTCGAGAATTTTTCTAGGAGTTTCTCTAGGAATATCTCCGAGAATGTTTCCGGGAATTGCTTCTTAAATTTCTTCAAGAAATTGTCCGGGAAATCCTCCTTAAATTCTTCCAGAAATTCCTGCGGCAATTCCCCCAGAAATTCCTTCGGGAATTTCTTCAGGAACACTTCCGTTTTTTTTTTCCAAAAAAAAATCACTGAAAATTTATCCAGGAAGTCTTTCTTCAGGAAGTCTTCCGTGACTTTTTTCAGAAAACGCTCTGAGAACTTCTCCAGGAATTCCTCTGGGAATTTCTCCAGGAATTCCTTCTTTGCTTTCTCCAGGAATTCCGCCGGGAATTTCTCTGGAAATTCCTCCGCGGATGTCTCTAGAAATTTTCCCTGGAATTTCTCCAGAAATTCTACTAGGAATTTCTTCAAGAAATCCTAACAAAATTTTTCCTGGAATTCCACTAGGAATTTCTTTACGACTCCCTCTAGGAATTTCTCCGGGAATTCTTCAATGACTCCCATCAGCGATTTTTCCGGTGATTCCCAAGGTGATTCCTTCAGTTATTTCTCCAGGATTTTTTTCCGGGATTATTTCCAGGAATTCTTTTGGACATACGCGCCAACTTGTGACGTAGTTGGGGGGGCAAGACCTCTCAAAATCAATAAAATTCGGAAAATGTCAACGCAGTTTATCTTGTTTAGGCATATTCACGTGAAAACTAGTAGATAGAGTTGAAAAAAGTTTAATATTGTCCAATTTTGGAGAGCTTCGCCCCCCCAACTACGTCACAAGTTGGCGCCTATGCTTTTGGATATTTCTCCATGATTTCTCCCGGGAATTCCTCCAGAGATTTGTCCAGGAATTTCCGTCGGGGAATCCACCAGGAAGGAGGATTCCCTGAAGAGTTTTCCAGAGGAATTGCTGAAGAAATTACCGGATGAATTCCTAGAGAAATTTCCTGAGGAATTCCTGGACGAAATCCTAGAGGCATTCTCTGTGGAATACTTTGAGAAATTTCCAGAGGATTTCCTGAGGTATTTCAGAAAAGTCCCCGGAGGAATTCCTGGAGGATTTTCGGGAATATTTGCAGAAGAAATTCCCAAACGAATTCATGGAGGATTTCCTGGAGAAATTGCCGGAGGAATTACAGGATGATTTCCCGGAGGTATTCGTAAAGGAAGTCCTAGAGGAATTCTGGGAGAAATTCTCAGAGAGATTTGTGAGAAAATAAAATCACGGAAGACTTCCGGAAGAGATTCCTGGAGAAATTCCCTGAGAATTTCCTTGAAAAAAAAAACAAAAGTTTTCCTTAGAAAATTCCCGGATATATTCCTGGAAAAAATCCTAGAGAAATTCTTGGAGAAATTCCTAAATAACATCCTGGAGGAATTCCTGAAAAAAATTCCCGGAGGAGTTCGTGGAGGAATTCCCGGAGGCACTCACTGACGAATTCTTGGGGAAATTCTCAGTGAAATTTCCGGAGAAAATCTTGGAGAAAAAATCCGGAGGAATTCCTGGAAAAATTCTCCGGATAATTCCTGCAGAAATTGCCGACTCCTGATGGGAGTCCTAGAGGAAATCCTGGGGAAATTTCCGGAGGAATCCCCGGAGGAATTCCTGGAGGATTTCCTAGAGGATTTCCCGGAGGAACTTCTGGATGTCCAAGAGGAATTCCCGAAAGATTTCCAGAATAAATTGCTGGAGGAAGTTCTTGGGGGATTTCCAGTGAAATTCTTGGATAAATTCCTGAAGGAATTCCCGGAGAAATTCCTGGAAAAATTCACTCATCCGGGAATGTAGAAATTTCCGGAGACATTCCCGGAAGAAAAACGGAGCAAAAGAAGCAATATTGTAGGGTGACAAAACTTGTCTGCAGGGGGTCAAAGACGGTGTTGCCTCTTGTACCACCGTACTCGACCGTCTGCTATCCTGCCGAATGATTCTTAGCTTGCTGAGCAACTATGCTAGAAATGTAATATTTCTTGTTCATTAGGGTGTTCATACAAGTATTTTCTTAATAATAGACGGAACCTATCGAATAATATCAGAACCAAGGACGCCAGATACGTCTTACTTCCTCTTAACTTTCGGAACAATTTGCTGGACGTTTTTCGATTTTTGAGATAAAATTGTTTGAATGTTTTGATTGCTAGTGTCCCCTAGCGTCACCATTCTCGGATAGTTCTCAACCTGCCGAACAATTTTACAGAATACGCCATGTTTTTAGCATATAACAGTAACGAGACACACAGTGCCACCTAACGAATAAATCACAAATCAAAGACTCAACTATCAGACAGTTTTTAGCTTGCTGAAGAACTTTGTTGAAGACGGCATCATTCTATGTTATCAGGATTCTGAGATATAGAAGTTTGAACATTTTTTACCCTGGTGCCACCTAGCGGACGATTCTCGAACCAAAGACGCCTCTGCCAGATAGTTCTTAGCCTGCTCATCAACTTTGCTGAAAACGGCATGCTTGTATCTCATTAGGGTATCGAGATATACGTGTTTGAATTTTTCAGACACAAGGCGCCACCTAGCGGATAAATCCCAAACCAAAGACTTTACTATCAGATGGTCGGGGTTCTGCTAAACCGAACCAAAGACCATTTTTTGAAAAATTGAGTTTTCTTATCCATTAGATGAAGAAATTGGCGATCCTCCTTCCATGTAAAAATCCAGTAATTCTGACCGCTCTGCGTGGAGTTAATTCAAAATTTCTGTTTTGCAGAACATACAAAAACTAAAATTGCATCCAACCAGAGTGAACTGTAAACCATTCCATAGAATCAGCGAAGTATTTTAGTTTATGTCCAGACGATGAACATTTTGAGTTTTTCTCATCACCGTTAGATTTCTAACTTCTAACCGACTCAAAGCAAAAACCTGTGAGAGAATTGAACATGTTATTAGAAATACGGGTGTTGGAGGATCCAATTATTTTTCGATGGCGCTGATCGCCATTTTTCCAAATCACATTCAGCCAAACCGAACCAAATACACTGCATTTTAAAATCAATTTATTTTCAACAATACAAAAATCAATTGATTTTAAATACCAACGTTATGTCGACACACCGCATACTGATAATTTAACACAGGAGCCGTCATTGAACAACAAGCCTAATTAGAATGATAAAGCTTGAAAAAAATCAAACACTTGGTTCGCTTTGGCTGATCGAAAAATGGCGTTTTCACGAAAAGCATCCTTGAGAAGAATGTTTAGAACTTGATTCAGACTTAACGACTGACCTTCAGCTAGGCAAAATGACCTGAAGGTAACGCGCTTGGTTATCACTAAAATGATCCTAGTTCGAATCTTTTTCATATTTTTGATTTTGTTTTGTCTTAGTTCACTGTGGCAGAACATTTTCATGGTTTTCTTCGACCAGCATAAATTTGAAATACACAAATTGCTCCACTTTCACATCTCAGGACTTCAGGGCATGCAAGGACATCATTTGACATAATCACTCTCGCTCTGGGCCTGCACATGCACCGTCTATGAAAAAAAAAACATGGGTGGGAAGGGCTGAGCTGGGAGGACTTCCGCCGTTCTTATTTCAAACTATTTTGAGACCTTCGTGCTACCATATTATACGCGTCCTCTCTGGTTCATGTAAAGGATTGTAAGTGATATCGATTTCAACTTGATGGACGCTGAAAAATCGAGATTTTTTTTACAATCCGACTGGTTTTCTCTAAAACAAAAAAAAACACAATCAGCCACACTGAACTATAAACCATATTCCAATGTTTTTGTTCAACCGTGCGAAGTACTGAGAAATTGAATGTAATTATATGAATGACAAGTTATGCGCGGTCCCACGTATGCCACTGCATTTTTATACAGGGTGTTAGGTTCCTGAGTGCAAACTTTTTAAATGGTGTTAGAGGACCATAAATGGAGAAAAAAATTGTTCTACGCATATGGTCAAATCTCAACCGTTACGTAGTTATTGAACTTCCCATGTTTTTGATTCTTATTGCCTTAACTGGCAATAACTTGAAAATGGTTAAACTTATCGAAGTTTTTTCACCCTTATTCGAAAGATTATTAAATTTTCTATCAAATGGCATCTTTGAATCGATTGGTTTAGTTAAATAACTAGGTTTTCTAGAGCAAAATAGCAAAAGTAGTGTGTTTGAATTTGTTTTTGTCAATTATCTTTGAAAAATGCGTAATAATTTAAAAAAAATTTCTTGGGCAAAGTTGTTGCCCCTGTTCCACTCTACAATTCGCTCTTTGTCATCAAACTTCTATCTCTTATCGTTTTTTTGTAATTTCGATTTTAACATCGAATTTGAGATCATAAATTTGCAACTGTCATGGAAAGCCTTTTTCTGCGCATTGTACCGTACATTTAAATCAAAATTGCAAGAAAACGATAAGAGCTAGAAGTTTGGTGTCAAAGAACGAATTGTAGAGTGTAATAGGGGCAACAATTTTGCCTAAGAAAGAATTTTAATTTATTACGCATGTTTCAAAGATAATTGACAAAAACCAATAAAAATACACTGTTTTTAGCTATGTTGCTCTAGAAAACTTAGTTAATTAACTAAACCAATCGATTCAAAGATGCCATTTGATAGAAAATTCAATAATCTTTCGAATATGGGTAAAAAAACTTCGATAAGATTGACCATTTTCAAGTTATTGCAAGTTAAGGCAATAAGAGTCAAAAACATGGGCAGTTCAATAACTATGTAACGGTTGAGATTTGACCATATGCGTAGAACAATTTTTTTCACCATTTATGGTCCTCTATCACCCTTTAAAATGTTTGCACTCAGGAACCTAACACCCTGTATATATAGATTTCAAATAATTTACATGTATTCTTCATCTCTGATGGTTAATAAAGGCTTGTAAGTTACATGTTTGCGGAAAAGTTTCAAATAATCTTAGCTGTTGTTTATTTGGGAGTGGTTGAACTTTAAGCTTAATTATCTCGGAATAAAGTTTTTGGCGTTTAGTTCGGTTTAGCAGAACCCCGGCCAGATAGTTCTGAGCTAGCTGAAGAATTTTGCCGAAGACAGCATCATTCTATCTTATCAGGTTTCTGAGATATGAGGGTTTGAACATTTTTGACACTGGCGCCGCCTAGCGGCCGAATCACGAACGCCGTTGCCAGTTAGTTCTTAACCTGCTGAACAAATTCGCCGAAGACACTATACTTCTATCTCATCGGGATCTTGAGATATACTTTGCGCACAGTATGTGGCCAATTTTGGTACCCCAAGACAATCCGGAATAACTCCGGAACCATGTGGACCAGGCACCCATGTCCCCGGCATCAAAAACTAGAAGAGTTTTTCGGGAAATTGTGAAAATTTCATCAAAATCCATCGAAAAACAAAAAAGTTATGACCATTTTTGTGCTTTTCCGAAGGTAGAAAATGTACGTTGGCTGGATGAAGGTTAAAATTCGGTTGACCCAATTTCCAGCGACACTGCCGTAAGTTTAGGTTTATTGTTAAGAAAATGTTGCAACTTTAGGTTAAGTTTACATATAAATACTTCTGTAAAAGGTTGAACTAGTTCAAAATACTTTTGATTTATTATCTTTTGAAAGAGCCCTAGGATTTTTGAAATCGGACGCAAATTGACGGATAGAAAATTAAAACATGTTTTTGAGGGGGTGACCTTAAACTTTAGATCGGAAGTGTATATACAAAAAGTTAATTCATACTTTGGGAATACCTTCAAAGATTTATCTGAGAAATCCTACAGGAATTCATCCTGGGCTTCCTTCAAAAAAATCAATAGCTTCCCTTACGATTTTCTCCAAAGTTTTTAATCTCCAACCCCAGAAAATAAATTCAGAACTTTTTCTGAAACCTCCCTTGTGATCCTTCCAAAATTGCTCCATAGATTCCTTAAGAATAAGACATTTCTGCAGAAGTTCCATTCAGAAAGTCTTCCACAGACTTCTTTTCAAAATTATTTTGACATGCTTTTGCTTTTGACTTGTTTTAGGAATAACTCTACAATTTCCTTCCGAATTTCCTCTAGACATATGTATCTCCAAAAATGTCTTTAGAAAAGCATCCATGGGTTTCCTCAGAAATTCCTCTGTCATAAATTCGTTCGGGGAAATCTTCCAGGGCATCCTTCAGGTACTCCTTCAAGAACTTCTCCGAGATGTTTTGCTCCTTCTCTTCGTACGGATTTTCTACAGGGATTCCTTTAGAAATTCTTTCGAATATTATTTTATAAACTCATTTAGTGATTTCTTTCGAAAATCTTTCGGGGATTCCTTTAACAGCTCGTAAACATTTTCTTCATGAAGTCCACAAAGGGTTTGTTGCAGTACCTCAACATTCTTCCTCTAGGCATTCTATTGAAAATTCCCGCATGAATGTGTTTATGAATTTCTTCTGAGATTTATCTGGAAAATTATGAGCTCTGAATAGAGATTCCTTCAGAACTTCTTCCAGAAATTTCTCCACCACTTCCATTTAGCAAAATTCTCAGATTTATTCCATGTACTATTTGAAAGAATTTATTCGGCAATTTTTCCGAGGAATTTCTACATAAATTTCTTAAGAAATACCTTTAGAGTTTCTTAATGATCTTCAAAAACATATCTAGCCAGTTTCTCCAGGTATTCAAGTAGGATTCCTTTCCAGAAAGTTCATAAGATATTCCAGCAGGGATTTCTTCAAAAAAATATTCTTTTGACATTCCTTTGGAGATTCATTCAAGAATACTTTTTGAGTTTTCTCAGGAATTCTACTGGAGATTTCTCTTTTAGATTTCTGCTTGGAGTCCTATTGAAATACAATCAATAATTCCTTAAAAATATCTCGAGAGACTTGTTTATAACTTCTTCGGGAGGTTTTTGCTGAAGATTCCCTCTAGAATTTCAGCAACGGATTTGTTTGAAAGCGTGTTTGAAATATTTTCCTTGGAGTTTATCAGAAATTCCTCTAAAAATATATTTGAAAATCCTGAAAAAATAGTTGGTTACCCAATTCTTGTATTTTCAGAAGTTTCCCCAGAAATTGTAGAAACAATTACTGGAAGAATTACTGAAAGAATCCCTAAAAAACCTAAACGAATCCCTAAAGGATTATCGATAATTAGAAAAAAAAAATCCTGAAGCAATTTCTAAAGTTATCTCTGGAGGAAAAATAGCTTGATAAATCTCTTGAGGGATTCTTGGAGAATTTCCTGAAGTTATTCTTGGAAGAATTCCCGGAGATTATGAAGATGCTTCTGGAGAAATTCTTGCTCAATTTCTTATACCATTTCAAAAGTAACCAAAATATTTCTGGGAGAGAACTGAAGGGATTATTTTTTAAGAAACCTTTGAAAGAATACCTGGAAGCATAACATTTCGGCCTACTTCATTCAGCTATCATCAGATACAAAACGTTTGATCGCCACCACTGTGGTCTATCAAACCCTATACACAGATCTCTACAGAGGGATCTGTGTATAGGGTTTGATAGACCACAGTGATGGCGTACAAACGTTTTGTATCTGATGATGGCCGAATGAAGAAGGCCGAAACGTTATGCCAAAGCTGAAACATGTCAAGGAATAGATTGTGGAGAAATTTCTGCTGGAATTTCGGAGGTATTTTTTGGAAAACTTTTTGAAACATTACCAGAAAAAATTTGGAAGAATTCCCGAAAGCTCCTGCAAGAAATCTTATGGCTGAATTAACCCTAAGCAATTCCTGGAGAATCTCTAGAAAAAAAATAAAATCTCTGTCAAAAAATCTCCTGGAAGGCTTCGAACTGGCTGGAACTGCATGTTTTGAAGAAATACTTGAAGGTATTAATGGAAGAACCGCTGGAAAAATTTCGAAAATAACTTCTTGAGAAATTTCCAGATGAATTTCTGGATAAATCCTTAAAAGAATCTGGAAGAAATTCTGATAATATTCTTGGATGAATTCTTTCAGCAATGTTTCAGGAAAAATCTAATTAAATCATGGAATCATGCATCTGTAGAAATCTATGTGGAAATTTACCAAAAAAAAAAAACTCTGAAGGAATCCCAGTAGGATGTTCTGAAAAATAACCCGTGAACTTCTATCAAGAATCAAGGTGGATCTTTTGAGAAATTTATTCAGTTACTTCTGTAGAAGACCTAAGCGAACATTTATACTGTCCAAAGGAATTACGGAAAAATAAATAAATCCTGAATGAAGTTTTTGGCGGTGTCGCTGGATGGCCTGGATGTAATCGTTGAAAAATTTTCATCAATGGGAAAACCCCATTCTGAAATAATTTTCAGGGGATCCCTAGAAGAATTCTTGCTGAACTCCTAACAAGAATTCCTACAAGAATGCCCTTTCCAATTACAGAAAAAAATCATGCAACAAGAATTCATTGAAGAGCTTCTCCAGAATAATTCTTAATGAGGCGCAATATTGAAGTTGGAAATGACGGGCGGCGTACTAGTTTATGGGGCGCTGAAATTTGTAAACCTTGAACCACCAGTTCAGATTTAACAATAACAGCACTGACTTAAACTCTATTGATACCACTTGAAGGCCAATGAATAAGGCCCCCAAAAGTTCCAGATACTTCTGAAACCTCTCGAAACCCCCCTTCTGTAGTGTTATCTGAACATCTGGGATGATTTTCGGCTTGGCAGTCGCAATTGCAATCAAACAATCAGATATTTTCCTTCATCCGACGTTTCGATGGGTATTACATCTTCTTCAGAAAATTAGAAGATTTAAGCTTGAAAAACGTTGGAATCGACTTCTTGAACACTAGTTATGATTTTGCCGTATTCAGTTCGCAACAACAACACTACTAACGGCAAATTTTATCTTTTATTCAGAATAACACCTAATCCTCCATATACAATAATGAGTCGGGATTGCCCAAATAGATTTTTACCTAAATAGATTTCAAGGTTGCTAAGTAGTGAAAAAAGGTGAGTGACTAGGAGATTCAAAGGACGGGTCTTGCGGGGTTTCAGAAGGCTTTCAAAAGAATTTCTGGAGGGAGGAGCTCACAGGCGTTCCCGAGCAGAGGAGAATAGCAAATTGATAACAACAGAATCACATAGCCTGTTTTTATATCATAATTTGTTATTGTTAACTTATCAAAATATATCTTTTTAATAACATGTTTTGTTGGGCAATCTTATTTTGATATATTCAAGTTGTTGGGATACATCCACAAGATAATATTTCAATAATATATTTTGTTGTAGAACATGTTTTGTTATTATTCTGCTATAGAGAATGTACAAATATGTATGTGATGAAAAATAACACAACAGTAACAAGTTAACAAATTTCCTGTTATTAAGTTGTAATTAATCTAACAAAACATGTTATTTAATTATTCTTCTAGTAACATTTTTTTTGTTATGATATGTGTTATTTTGCCGCTTATGACAGAAAAGTTTATAACATAATATGTTATGCTAATAATATAAAAATTACTGATTCCATTATACAGTTATTAGGCCAAAATAACATATTTTATTATGCTGTTGATATTTTCTTCTGCTCGGGTTACAGAAGTATTCAAGAGTGTTTTCGGGGTGTTCCGAAGAGTCCAGGGTACGTTACAGGGGGCTGCCCAACTAACAATCACTTGGTTTTTGGAGGCATTTCAGGAAGTTTCAAAGGATCTTCAATGAGTTTCAGAGACGTTAATAAACCATTTTCGGGGGCTTCGGAGAGTCTCAGGTGTG
The DNA here is from genome assembly GCF_035046485.1 of Aedes albopictus. NCBI lineage: Eukaryota > Metazoa > Arthropoda > Insecta > Diptera > Culicidae > Aedes > Aedes albopictus. Next base: position 86,738,720 of record NC_085138.1, on the reverse strand, counting down.
CTACATGGGGTCCGAGGGAGTTTCAGGGGGTTTTTGGTGATATTTCAGGAAGAGTCAGAGGATTTTCAGCAAATTTCAGAAGCGTTAGGGTTTGAGAAGATCTCAGATGCGTTCCAGGGGTTTCCAGGGGGTTTCAGAGGGTTTCACAGTATTATCAACGCAAAAAGGTGTTACATGACCGTTTTCGAGATATTCGGATGTTTTCAGGTGCGTTACAGGGGGCTAATTGGGTTTTCGGTGACATTTCAAGAAGTCCAAGTAACACACTTGTCACAGAAGAGTCACGGCGACGCAGGTTTTTGTTGCGCAGAAGTGTTCATTTGTTAGAAGTAAGTCACAGTGACCTCTGCGCAACAAAAACCTGCGCCGCCGTGACTCTTCTGTGATCAGTGTGTTACGTGGGAGGTGCGTTAAAAAGGTTCAATGAGGTTTCAAAGGGTTTTCGGTGACATTCGAGAAAGTTTCAAAGGCTTTCAACGGGTTTCATGAGCATCATCGGGGTGTCTTCGGGAGTTTAGGAGGATCTGGTGCATTACATGGGGTCCAGTTTCAAGGGGTTTTTCGATGCATTTTACAAATATTCAGAGCATTTTCAGTGGACTTCAGAGGCGTTACCGAAGCGTTTTTGAAAGTTTCAGTGGTTCTCATGTGTGTTACAGGAGTAGCGAGGTGGTTTCAGGATATTTCGAAGCAATTTCAGGGAATTTTAGAAGATTTTCAGCCGGTTTCAGAGGTGTGTTGAGAGGTTCTGGAAAGTCTCAAAGGTGTTACACAAGATTTTGAGGGGGTTTAAGGAGGCCTACAGTTTTTGAAAAAACATTTTAGATTACAGCCCTCAGATGAACTTCAAGGGAATTACAGAGGCATTTTCTAGCGTTCCAAACTTTTCAAGCGGTTTCAGAAGCAATTTATGACATTTCAAAATACTCAAAAGAGCTCTACGGGATTACTTAACAAACATTAAGCTAATTACTTCATCACATCATCAAGTACCGCTTGGTACGATGCTGTGTTCTCAGATTTGTGCTTCTCAAGTATATATGGGAAATTGCAATGGGATTTCTTGAAGTTTTGTCATAAATAGTCTTAACCTCGACCGAAATCTGGACGACAAGGCGTTGGCCACAGCACTTGCAAAGGTAAAATGTTCGGTCAGCTCGCACCCTCTGACGCAAAATGTTCAGGTTGATTTATTTATTTATTTATTTATTTATGATGATTGCCAACGAGAAGAAAAGGAACAACTGGACAAGCGGAAGAATCTTTCAAGTTTACCCAGGAAGAGTAGGGACGAGTACGAAGAGATAACGTGCAGACTACAGCGGGTATCCAGCAACGTCCTGTAAATAACCTAGCAGTACTCAGTGTAGCTGAAGGTCTCGGTATGTCTGAATCAAGGATGATCTGGCAATCATTTGACTCATTTGTCTATATCTCAGTTCAGAAGACTAATATTAAAATGAGATGTTCGACAAACTTGTAGATAATTGTTTTTCCTACAATTATCACCAAGGACGCCATATTCTAACTCTTATGTTTACGGCGTAGAAGTGTTAGTACCACCTACTCATACAGTCAGGTCTTTTTTTACGCGGTTTTCATTTACGCGGCCGCGTAAATGAAAACTCCATATAAAAAAAAATTTCATCGTCTTATTTTTGCATGATTCGTTGAGAAATGGTGAGACTTCTATTACGCAGTTTTTCGAATTTTGAACTGAGTTTTTTTTACGCGGTACGTATCCCCCGCGTAAAAAAAACCTGATTGTACTAAACGATCGAATTTTTCGATCGTTTAGTATAAGTAGGTGTTACTAGCTCTCTCACGCCGTATATATGAGAGTTAGGATATGGCGTCCTTGGTGATACTTGCAGGAAAAACACTTATCTACAAGTGTTGCTGAATCTAATAAAAACGAGTTTGTCTGAGGGATTTTCGACGTCCGTCCCGTAATAACATGGTTCGTAGGAAAGTCAATGACTCCCCTTTGCCCTCAAAAATGGACAATCCTTAATCGGATCCACGAACTGGATAACCAAACTTCATTTATTTTCCGTCTGACAACATTGATGCCTCTTTCGAATCACATTCAAATAGTTCACATAGCTTACGAATTTTATTTCCCTCATAAACATTGATTTTTCGCGTGATTTCACGTCAAAATCACTCCGAAGAATTCACAACAGCAGGAACGACAGTACAAATATTTCCACCCAAGCAACAAACAGCACAAATCCT